>NC_085021.1:22899112-22946612 GCF_963692335.1 Osmerus eperlanus | reverse complement strand
GTGGTGAGGGTGGAGTGGTGAGGAGAGGTTAGGAGAGGAGTGGTGAGGAGGAGGAGTGGTGAGGAGAGGAAGAGGAGTGGTGAGGAGAGGAGGGAGGAGAGGAGAGGAGAGGAGAGGAGGGGAGGGGAGGAGAGGAGAGGAGAGGAGGAGGAGTGGTGAGGAGAGGAGGAGTGGTGAGGAGAGGTGAGGAGTGGTGAGGAGAGGAGTGGTGAGGAGAGGAGGAGGAGTGGTGAGGAGAGGTGAGGAGTGGTGAGGAGAAGAGTGGTGAGGAGAGGAGGAGGAGTGGTGAGGAGAGGAGGAGAAGTGGTGAGGAGAGGTGAGGAGTGGTGAGGAGAGGAGGAGTGGTGAGGAGAGGAGGAGGAGTGGTGAGGAGAGGAGGAGGAGTGGTGAGGAGAGGTGAGGAGTGGTGAGGAGAGGAGGAGGAGTGGTGAGGAGAGGAGGAGGAGTGGTGAGGAGAGGAGGAGGAGTGGTGAGGAGAGGTGAGGAGTGGTGAGGAGAGGTGAGGAGTGGTGAGGGAGGAGTGGTGAGGAGTGGTTAGGAGAGGAGTGGTGAGGAGAGGAGGAGGAGTGGTGAGGAGAGGAGGAGGAGAGGAGGAGGAGAGGAGTGGTGAGGGTGGAGTGGTGAGGGTGGAGTAGTGAGGAGTGGTGAGGGTGGAGTGGTGAGGAGAGGAGGAGGAGTGGTGAGGAGAGGAGGAGGAGTGGTGAGGAGACGAGGAGGAGAGGAGTGGTGAGGGTGGAGTGGTGAGGAGAGGTTAGGAGAGGAGTGGTGAGGAGGAGGAGTGGTGAGGAGAGGAGGAGGAGTGGTGAGGAGAGGAGAGGAGAGGAGGGAGGAGAGGAGAGGAGGAGAGGAGAGGAGGAGTGGTGAGGAGAGGAGGAGTGGTGAGGAGAGGTGAGTAGTGGTGAGGAGAGGAGGAGGAGTGGTGAGGAGAGGTGAGGAGTGGTGAGGAGAGGAGGAGTGGTGAGGAGAGGAGGAGGAGTGGTGAGGAGAGGAGGAGGAGTGGGGAGGAGAGGAGGAGGAGTGGTGAGGAGAGGTGAGGAGTGGTGAGGAGAGGAGGAGGAGTGGTGAGGAGAGGAGGAGGAGTGGTGAGGAGAGGTGAGGAGTGGTGAGGGAGGAGTGGTGAGGAGAGGAGGAGGAGTGGTGAGGAGTGGTTAGGAGAGGAGTGGTGAGGAGAGGAGGAGGAGTGGTGAGGAGAGGAGGAGGAGTGGTGAGGAGAGGAGGAGGAGAGGAGTGGTGAGGAGAGGAGGAGTGGTGAGGACGAGAGGAGAGTAGGGAAGGGGGAGGATTACCAACTCCAGTCACGTCAGACAGTGAGGTGTTGAGTGTCAGATCAGCAGGGTGGAGATAGTAGATGGTCCAGAGGTTTGGGGGGGGGGGGGAGGCAAAACTAGCAACACGTCTGTATCCTCTCTAATGTTGCAGCATCTCTTACATTTTCTGCTTTGCTGGATTCCCATTGGTCAAATCCCCCCCTGCAGCAGGGAACTCCGGGTAAGCAGGCGGAAAAATCCCCCAGACACAGCTGGCGGGATGGAGGGAGGAGAGAGGGACAGAAGGAGGGAGGGGAGAGGGAGGAAGAGAGGGAGTAGAGAGGCAGTCTCTAGTAGAGGGGTAGTCCGTCTTCAGTAGAGGGGGGTGGTCAGTCTCTAGTAGAGGGGTAGTCCGTCTTCAGTAGAGGGGGGTGGTCAGTCAACTGGAACAGCTGGACTGCCAAATTCAGGAGCTGCATTCCAGACTGACTCAGCTTCTCACACTCTGTGGTAGGAAGGGTGTGTGCATGCTTTAGGCCCCAGTGTGCATGTGTGTGTCTCTGTGTGTGCGTCTTTGTGTTCTTAACTTCCCTTGTTGGGACCAAGTGACAAGAACAGCAAAATATGTTCCTCGGGCCCCACACCTTTTAGTGTTACTTCTAGGGATTTTAAGGTTAGGGATAGTTATGGATAGTATTAGACTGACATTGAGGGTCAAGGTTAGGATTAGGGTTCAACACAATTTTGAATGGGAGTGAATTGTCAGTCCTCACTAGGATAGCAAAACAAACCTGCGTGTGTTTGTGTGTGCACACCAGGCCCCAGCCGTGTTGTGTGAGGTCGTTGCACAGGTGGAGGGAGGAGCGTGTTGTCACAGCAACGGCCAGGTACTCTGAGGAGTCTGTGAAATGGGAAGCTCATCTGTCACAACCAATCACAGCATTTGTTTAATAACGCAGCCACTAACACGCTTCATTCATGCTAATGTGATTACCAAACACGCACACCCCAACAACAGTCTAATGTAGCTATCATTCCTGACTGAGCGCCACTAGAGCTTGTTGTACTGAATTAAGTGTGTTCCAGCCATCACATCACACTGACAATGAGCTCTGATCTCCCCAGGCTGGGGGGAGGGGGGAACAAGTGGAGCGGAGGAAAGGAAGGGAGAATAAAGAAAGGAGTAGAGGAGAGAAGGAGAGGAACAGACTGCAGGAGAGGAACAGACTGCAGGATGCATGTTCAGTTCAGTCTTACTAATTTTCGACAGAGCGAGGAAGGCAGATAGAAAGATAAAGCTAGTGAGAGAGAGTGACACTCATCACTAGTGAGGGAGAGTGATACTCATCACTAATGAGGGAGAGAGAGACACTCATCACTAGTGAGGGAGAGTGATACTCATCACTAATGAGGGAGAGAGAGACACTCATCACTAGTGAGGGAGAGAGACGCTCATCACAAGTGAGGGATAGAGACACTCATCACTGGTGAGGTAGAGAGAGACACTCATCACTAGTGAGGGAGAGAGAGACACACATCACTAGTGAGGGAGAGACCCAGCCGACACTGTAACACTCATCACTAACAGCTGACCTTTTACATATTAAACACCACGACTCAGGGTCAACACATATGTACTCTAATGTCTTCCTGAACCATTAGATTAACGCACTCTGCTGCATATTTACACTGAAATGATCTGTCCCAACCAAGAGGACCAAACTACAAGTGTGAACACAACCCTAGTCCTGGCCCTGACCCAGTCCTGGTTCTGACCCTAAGCTGGTCCTGGTCCTGACCCGGTCCTGACCCGGTCCTGGTTCTGACCCTTACCCGGTCCTGACCCTAACCCGGTCCTGACTGTTTGGTCCTGTTCCCTCCACATGCATGATCGATGCAGTCTCCAGCACCACAGCAACGGCCACATGTCCCTGGTGACTGGACCTTCAGCTCCTGGGTGAACATTATGGGATGTTTCTGTTTATCTGACCTTCAGTGCTCCCAATCACTCACACTGTCTGACTGAAGAGGCAAGGAATCTGGAGGGAAACAGAGAGGATTATGGGATCTGTGTGTGTTTGTGTGTCAGACCACAGTCCGGCTTCTCACTGTCAGGAACCCCGCAATGCATTCTTGGATAGTAACATACGTCGACACAAGTGAGTTTGTTTTGACACTTTCAAGTATTGTTCAGCTGAAATGTTCCTGGTGAGTTGACGTCAGTCAGTTCCCATGGTGATGTATGATGTTTCTCACAGGGGTGTATTATGGTCTGGCACTCCCATGACCTCCTCCTCATACCTAGTAAATCAGAGCTGTGAGTGGTCATGTCTCTTTCCAATCATACATCAGAAATGGGGAGCGTCTGGACTGGTGGGTGTGTGTGTGTTGGGGGGCGTCTGGGCTGGTGGGTGTGTGTATGTTGGGGAGCGTCTGGACTGGTGGGTGTGTGTTGGGGAGCGTCTGGACTGGTGGGTGTGTGTGTGTTGGGGGGCGTCTGGACTGGTGGGTGTGTGTGTGTTGGGGAGCGTCTGGACTGGTGGGTGTGTGTGTGTTGGGGAGCGTCTGGACTGGTGGGTGTGTGTGTGTTGGGGGGCGTCTGGACTGGTGGGTGTGTGTTGGGGAGCGTCTGGACTGGTGGGTGTGTGTGTGTTGGGGGGCGTCTGGACTGGTGGGTGTGTGTGTGTTGGGGAGCGTCTGGACTGGTGGGTGTGTGTGTGTTGGGGAGCGTCTGGACTGGTGGGTGTGTGTGTGTTGGGGGGGGGGGGGGGGCAGGGCACAGAACATAAGTCGTTCATCACAATGTTCTTTACATCATATCACTACACTATTACTATGGGGCATTGACCTACTGTACCTCAAGAGAGGAGGGGAGAAGAGAGGGAGAGGAGGGGGTGGGAAGAATTGCTGACAACACACTTAGTTATCTCCCCTCCTCTAGATCATCTTCCCACACAGTCTGAATACACACACACACACACAGAACTGTAGAGCCTTCATCTTGGAACCAGGGAGAGATGGAAGAGGAAGATAGATAGGAGAGGGGGAGGAAGGCGAGAAGAGAAAGGGGGAGAAGAGGAGAGGGCAGACAGAGCAGTAGGAGTGAGTATCATGTGTTATAAAGGATAACATCAACTAAAACTACACACACGCACAATTGTACTGTCCAATTCATCAGTTTGAAAGGCTAGTTTATCAGGCCAGTCGTTCAGCTTGTGAAGGTGTTGGATCTCCAATGAGATGAAACTACATAATGAAGGTTAGCGTCATGCTATTAGATTAGCCTATTATGGTCAGCATTAGCATCCTTTGAGGTATTCATGTCTACTCACCTGAGACGACGTCACAATAAAAGTTCAGCTCTACTCATCAACACTCAAGTCCAACACTATATTCTGCATTGATTTAGCAGAAGCATTTATCAATTTATTTATTATATAGTATTATTATATAGTGAGAGAAAAAGCATATAGATTTAAAAAAAAGTACAACAGAAGATCCAGGACCAGAGGTCAGAGTTCTAAAAGTGTTTCAGTAGTCAGAGTTCTAACAGTGTTTCAGTAGTCAGAGTTCTAATAGTGTTTCAGAGGTCAGAGTTCTAACAGTGTTTCAGAGGTCAGACTTCTAACAGTGTTTCAGAGGTCAGAGTTCTAACAGTGTTTCAGACGTCCGACTTCTAACAGTGTTTCAGAGGTCAGAGTTCTAACAGTGTTTCAGTAGTCAGAGTTCTAACAGTGTTTCAGTAGTCAGAGTTCTAACAGTGTTTCAGAGGTCAGAGTTCTAACAGTGTTTCAGAGGTCAGAGTTTTAACAGTGTTTCAGAGATCAGAGACAAGGAACAGTCTGTATTTACCAGGCAGTGTAAAATAACCACATCTCAGCTACCAGGCACTGTGAACATTAATAATATCAACTAGAGTGCAACCATAACAGACCATAACAGAATTTTATCGAAAGGTGCAGCTAAAACATTCCATGTGAAGTGCAACATCAGCCGGTGATCTCAGGCGAAGCATGCAGAGCAGGAAGTAACGAACCCCTGAGTGATGCCTACTCCACGTCTGCAATGCCAACACAAGAACTGAGCTGTTATTGTTGGACTGTGGTCAAGATACTGTTAAGATGTGGTATAGCTGAGATGTGGTTCCTTTGTGATGTGGCCAGAACAAACATACTGTTTCTTGACTTTCACCACTGCCTCTCTGTCTGTCTATATCTCTCTTTACCCCTTTCTCCTCTCTCTCCCCATCTCCCTCTCTCTCTCTCCCCCTCTCCTTCTCCTTCCCCTTCCCTCTCTCTCTCCCCCTCCCTTTTCCCCTCTCCCTCCCTCTCTCTCCTGCCCTCGCCCTTATGTTAATCTGACTGATGATTCAGACCAGATTGGAGGTGAGAGGCGGGTCTAAAACAATGAAAAGGCAGGGATGACAGATGAGCTCTCTGTGGGGCATTTCATCATCCTGCTGATGAGCACCCTCCAGCTGAGAGGAGAAGAGGGGAGAGGGGGGAGGAGCAGGTTGCGTGTGTGGATGAGGAACAGGTTGGGTGTGTCTAACAACCTCTCCCTCAGCAATGGCCAAGGCCACGATTAAAGACCCATCAGTCAGACAGATATTTATTAATAGAGCACTGTGCCTTTATTAATAGAGCACTGTGCGTCTATATTAAACACAAGGGTTTCTGTCGCATGGTTTTTAGGTGAGATGGGCTGTAGGCAGCGTGAGGAGGGCTGTAGGCAGCGTGAGGAGAGCTGTAGGCAGCGTGAGGAGGGCTGTAGGCAGCGTGAGGAGAGTTGTAGGCAGCGTGAGGAGAGCTGTAGGCAGCGTGAGGAGGGCTGTAGGCAGCGTGAGGAGAGCTGTAGGCAGCGTGAGGAGGGCTGTAGGCAGCGTGAGGAGAGCTGTAGGCAGCGTGAGGAGGGCTGTAGGCAGCGTGAGGAGGGCTGTAGGCAGCGTGAGGAGAGCTGTAGGCAGCGTGAGGAGGGCTGTAGGAGAGCTGTAGGCAGCGTGAGGAGGGCTGTAGGCAGCGTGAGGAGGGCTGTAGGCAGCGTGAGGAGAGCTGTAGGCAGCGTGAGGAGGGCTGTAGGCAGCGTGAGGAGGGCTGTAGGCAGCGTGAGGAGGGCTGTAGGCAGCGTGAGGAGAGCTGTAGGCAGCGTGAGGAGAGCTGTAGGATGCGTGAGGAGAGCTGTAGGCAGCGTGAGGAGGGCTGTAGGCAGCGTGAGGAGAGCTGTAGGCAGCGTGAGGAGGGCGTAGGCAGCGTGAGGAGGGCTGTAGGCAGCGTGAGGAGGGCTGTAGGCAGCGTGAGGAGAGCTGTAGGCAGCGTGAGGAGAGCTGTAGGATGCGTGAGGAGAGCTGTAGGCAGCGTGAGGAGGGCTGTAGGCAGCGTGAGGAGAGCTGTAGGCAGCGTGAGGAGAGCTGTAGGCAGCGTGAGGAGGGCGTAGGCAGCGTGAGGAGGGCTGTAGGCAGCGTGAGGAGGGCTGTAGGCAGCGTGAGGAGGGCTGTAGGCAGCGTGAGGAGAGCTGTAGGCAGCGTGAGGAGAGCTGTAGGCAGCGTGAGGAGAGCTGTAGGCAGCGTGAGGAGGGCTGTAGGCAGCGTGAGGAGAGCTGTAGGCAGCGTGAGGAGGGCTGTAGGCAGCGTGAGGAGGGCTGTAGGCAGCGTGAGGAGAGCTGTAGGCAGCGTGAGGAGGGCTGTAGGAGAGCTGTAGGCAGCGTGAGGAGGGCTGTAGGCAGCGTGAGGAGGGCTGTAGGCAGCGTGAGGAGAGCTGTAGGCAGCGTGAGGAGGGCTGTAGGCAGCGTGAGGAGGGCTGTAGGCAGCGTGAGGAGGGCTGTAGGCAGCGTGAGGAGGGCTGTAGGCAGCGTGAGGAGAGCTGTAGGCAGCGTGAGGAGAGCTGTAGGATGCGTGAGGAGAGCTGTAGGCAGCGTGAGGAGGGCTGTAGGCAGCGTGAGGAGAGCTGTAGGCAGCGTGAGGAGGGCGTAGGCAGCGTGAGGAGGGCTGTAGGCAGCGTGAGGAGGGCTGTAGGCAGCGTGAGGAGAGCTGTAGGCAGCGTGAGGAGAGCTGTGCAAGCAGGAGGCATACGACCACCTACAGGGAAAATAGGTACTTGGCCGATAAGCTGTTTTATTTGTTAAGTGAATGCGAACATGAGAGGTGAAGAGGAGAATGACAGAGAAAAATAAGAGTGAGAGAAGGGAGAAGAGAGGGAGCAAATGAAGAGGAGGGAAGGGGGTATATCTTGTTCTCTATGACTCACCAAGTGACACAGCTGAAGAGACCGCCATCTTGGCTCCAGACCTGTTTAGCAGTGGCGGTTCTAGACAAATTTTACTCGGGGGGCCAAGGGGGGGCCAGTGTTTAATCAGAGGGGCACATTAAAAAACGGAAACAAATGATATTTCAACATTACTTTAATTTTGCTTTACATTAAAATCATACAAATGGCTCTGGCTCTCACTATTCCAGCTCCTCAGCTCTCTCAATAGCTTGATATGTTTCTCTAACTTTTTTAATTACTGGGGCAAAAAAGGCTGCAACGTCCCTTCCTCGTTTCATGATTTCTAGAAAAAGAAAAATGTGTAAAAAATTATTCAGTCAGCTCAGGGGGGCCACAGGGGGGGCCATGGACATTTTTATAGGGGCACTTGCCCCTGTAGGCCCCCGTGTAGAACTGCCCCTGCTGCTCAGGATCTCCATCTTGGCTCCAGACCTGCTCAGGATCTCCATCTTGGCTCCAGACCTGCTCAGTGTCTCCCAGAGGGCCCAGCCATGGGCAGGGAGCCTGGGGGAGTGAGCTCCAGCCTGCAGCAACACACGTGATCCCCAAACAGCTCTGGGCTGATAAGAGCTTGAAGCACTCACAGCATCATCCCATCTGGCCTCTCTGAAGCTTTTATAAAGACGCCAGTGCGGCAGGGAGGAAATTATGTCCTGCCTTATCGCCCTCCACAACTCAGAGAGAAGAAAACCATCAGTTCCGTAACCCAGACATCTGTGATACCATCTCCCACATATCCTCCTCCAGAGGAAGCGTCGCTGAGATACTGAGAGGATTGCAGTACAGTAGCTGTCTGCCAGAACACAGTCGTACTGTCAGGTTACAGTCCTCCAAATCAAATCAAACTTTATTTCTAAAGCGTATTTCATACCAGAAGGCAACACAGTGCACTTCACACACCTTAGTGTGACACTCATGTTCCTGAGGGAAGAAAAACACCAGATCCATCTGGGCCAATAAAGGAGAACTGTAATCATCCTTCCCAGTTCTCTGAAATGAGACGATCAAGCACTCTCCTGGAGAATGTGAAGTGCCAACGAGTTACAAAGCACACACACACAGCATAGCAGTGCAATGTGCCAGTGTTTTTAAATGTGCAGATCTCTCTGCTTTTTCAACGAAAAAAACACTCCTACACACCCTTACACACCCCTACACACCCCCTACACACCCCATCCTCAACCCTGCCTGTGATACATCAGAGCGCCTCAGAAAGACACGACTGGACAAGTGTTTGCGTATTTGTTTAGCAATTTGCGTGTAAAAGCATGGCGAGGTATGTACAAACATGCCGCACTGAGGTAAAAGCGCAGACTGCCTGTGCGGGAACTGAAAATGGCAAATTGCGCTTTTCCGGAGGGTCAAGTCACTGCGTGAGGAGAGCTGTAGGCAGCGTGAGGAGAGCTGTAGGCAGCGTGAGGAGGGCTGTAGGCAGCGTGAGGAGGGCTGTAGGCAGCGTGAGGAGGGCTGTAGGCAGCGTGAGGAGGGCTGTAGGCAGCGTGAGGAGGGCTGTAGGCAGCGTGAGGAGAGCTGTAGGCAGCGTGAGGAGGGCTGTAGGCAGCGTGAGGAGAGCTGTAGGCAGCGTGAGGAGGGCTGTAGGCAGCGTGAGGAGGGCTGTAGGCAGCGTGAGGAGAGCTGTAGGCAGCGTGAGGAGAGCTGTAGGCAGCGTGAGGAGGGCTGTAGGCAGCGTGAGGAGGGCTGTAGGCAGCGTGAGGAGGGCTGTAGGCAGCGTGAGGAGAGCTGTAGGCAGCGTGAGGAGGGCTGTAGGCAGCGTGAGGAGAGCTGTAGGCAGCGTGAGGAGGGCTGTAGGCAGCGTGAGGAGAGCTGTAGGCAGCGTGAGGAGGGCTGTAGGATGCGTGAGGAGAGCTTTTCCGGAGGGTCAAGGGAAAAGTGGGAGTTTCCCATAAAGAGATGGGAGGTAATGCGTAAAGTGCGCTTAATTATGTATTCCACGGTATGTACAAAAACCGCCTGTGAAAGCGCACCTCTAATTTGCGGTGAAAATTCTCCGCCTGTTAAAAGCAGGCGTAAGCCAGGATGCGCATATGCCTCCTGGTGAAATGGCAGCCGTAACCCGAGCAAGACGAAGACATAGGACAAAGGATTTTTGCCACAAGGATCACACTTTTTGAGTTGAGTGAACACAAAATCATTACGTGTTACAGATTAAGCAGCCATGCAATATTACAAAGTTACTGGAAGAAATCAAAGATTACATCGAATCTCTGACTCAGCGTTCACATTCCATTCCAGCAGTTGTTAAACTCCTCGCTACATTACAAATATTGGCATCAGGATCATTTCAAACAGTCTTCGCTGTTTTGACTTTGGTGGCTGATCCATGATAGAAAGAGAGAAGGAGGCCCATTCAATTGCGCGTTTAAATGCTCGCAATGTACAGTATAGTGGGCGGAGAAAGGCGCTGATTACCCGATGACCTGCAGGTTTGTAAATACGACGTAAACTGAAGTATCACAGCGTGCGCAATCTGCGGGTTGGCCATGGCGCTGATAACACTACGTTTGCAAATGTACGTACATGAGGGCCACAGTGTTTGTGTGTACATGAGGGCCAAAGAGTGAGGAGAAAGAGAGAGGAACAAAGGATAGGATAGAGAGAAGACAGAGAATAAAAACGATTGGTGATTCAACACTCTCCCCCCTTCACGCACTCACACCCCCACAAAGTATAAATTACAATAATCATCAGTCCTTTCATGTCTCACAATCACACAAGCTTTAAGTATCAACTCAAAATCCGACCTCCCCCGATCAGAAGTACATGTTCCATCTCCATCCTCCAACCAGTCCACACACACCAGATTCATCCACACACACACACACACACACACACACCCACACACACCAGATTCATCCACACACACACACACACACCAGATTCATCCACACACACACACCAGATTCATCCACACACACACACACACACACCAGATTCATCCACACACACACCAGATTCATCCACACACACACACACCAGATTCATCCACACACACACCAGATTCATCCACACACACACACACCAGATTCATCCACACACACACCAGATTCATCCACACACACCAGATTCATCCACACACACACGAGATTCATCCACAAATTCATCACACCAGCCTGTCTCACCACATCACTGCAGCCTGTCTCACCACATCACACCAGCCTGTCTTGCCACATCACTCCAGCCGGCCTCCATCATCAGCATTTAGGGTTCTGCCTTCCAAACATCTGTAAAGGAGATCAGTAAATCACCTGGACTTCAGCACAACCAGGAAAGTCGTCATCCACAGAACTTTAATCCCAGAACTTGTTTTATGTTTCTCTCATTCATCACTCTCTCCATCTCCCGTTCTCTCTTATCTCCCCCTCCCTCTCAGCAGATGTGCAGGGAGGGTTGTCTTGTCCAGGAGGGTGGGAGAGGAGAGGAGGGGAGGGGAGACCTTGTCAGTGTGTGTTAGAGGTGGTGCTCTGGTCAGTGGTGTTAGAGGTGGTGCTCTGGTCCAGCATCTAAACAGACGGTCCACCTCAGTGACCTGTCAGTGTTGACACAGGCACGCGCATACGCACCCACCAATACGAGCATACTATTATGCTAAATGTGCAAAAAAAAACATAAGCACCACATTCCACATATATAATCTTACGATTTTAAGCCTATTGTATTAAAGCCAAAATGTGCATTAAGTTTTCAAGGCATTAGAGACAGTAAGTAAGTAAGTAAGTAAGACTTTATTTATATAGCACATTTCATACAAGAATTGTAGCTCAAGGTGCTTTACATAAAATCAATAAAAACAATAATACAAGTGATAAACAATTCAAACAAAAATAAAAATCCCAATAAGATCTCTGTTCAAGAGAGAAAACAACTTTAAACATGCATCTTAAAAGTAACATACATTTGGTTCACCCCTGGTCTGTATATATAACACCATACACTCTGTTAACAGATCCTTTCCCCAGGTCAAGAGTATGGGCCGTATTCTCTGTTAACAGATCCTTTGCCTCAGATCAAGAATACAGATTGTTTTACATATTTGTTTAAATACTTCACGCGACCAGAGTTCTTGTACGCTATCAGAGTTTGCCAACTCTGACCTAGACAAAGTAAAAATAGCAAGTCAAATAATGACCCAAATTTAATAAACCAAGATTCTACAATAATATAACTAATAAAAGTAGGAAAACCCTTTTGAGATAAAATTACTTAAATGCTTCTGTAAAAATGTAGGTTTTAAGCTGTCTTTTAAAAATGTCTAGAGTGTTTGCTTCCCTAATATTTATGGGTAATTTGTTCCATAGTTTTGGGGCGTAATTGACAAAGGCCGAATCACCAATCTTCTTATGACTGCTTCTGGTGACCTCTAATAGGCCTGCATTTGATGATCGCAGTGTTCTAGCTGGTGTGTAGTTTATAAAGGAGTTAGCAATGTAGCTAGGTCCTTGTCCGTGTAGAGCTTTGTATGTGAGGAAAAAGACCTTAAAGTCAATTCTGAAGGTAACAGGGAGCCAGTGTAAAGTAGCTAGGACAGGACTAATGTGTTCTCTCCTTTTAGTTTTGGTTAATAATCTAGCTGCAGAATTTTGAATGAGCTGTAGTCTTTCAGTGGTTTTCTTGGGAAGACCAGTGAAAAGTGCGTTACAGCAGTCCAGCTGGCTGGATATAAAAGCATGAATTAACTTCTCTGCATCATTTTGGTTTATGAATGGTCGTACCTTTGCTATATTCCAGTAGAACCCAGTAGGTGAGAGAATAAGTGGGAAACACAGTAGAACAGACATCTGAAGACATTAAGCAGCTGACATCACAGAGACAGAGAGAGAGACAGAGAGACGGAGAGAAACAAGAGTCTGAAGGAGAGAAGAAAGAGATTATCACTCCTCAGAGTTCTCCATGGCCTTAACAGCTCACACCAACGCTCACAAACACCTGCAGCAGGGGCTGCCCTGCTCATCATTAGGACCTGTGTCACTGTGAGTTCAGAGTCATTAGCACTTCAATGCTGCTGATACACGATCTACAGAGACAAGGGCAAAGATCACTCCAAATCACACACACACACATTAACACCTTCACATACACACACTGACACACATGCACACACACACACACACATTAACACCTTCACATACATGCACATACACACACATTAACACCTTCACATACACACACTGACACACATGCACACACACACACATCAACATCAAAGCTAGCGACTTTTAAGACAGTTCCCTGATCAAAGCTGCCCACTAGTTCTGACATAGGCAGGTAGAGAAGATGGCAGGGTAGGACAGGAGATAGGAGACAGGAAATAGGAGACAGGAGGCAGGAGGCAGGAGACAGGAGGCAGGAGACAGGAGACAGGACGAAGGAGACAGGTAGGACCTGGCCAATCTCTCCTCCAGCTGCAGTGTTCCTCACCAGGTCCGGTCATAGCTGTCATGATCCAGGTCCGGTCATAGCTGTCATGATCCAGGTCCGGTCATAGCTGTCATGATCCAAGTGGAGCCTTCTTATTTGGTTTTCGTTATTTTGATTTCTTTACAAAGCTGATGGAGAGCTCACTCCAATACCTGTGTTGATGAGATAGAAGGAGGGAAAGAGGAAGGGAGAGAGGAAGAAAGAGAGAGAGGTTCAGATAGGGAGTGAGAGTCACATGAGAGAGAAGGGGGAGGGGGTGGGTGAGGGGTGGGAGCCGGAGGGAGAGACAGAGAGGGGAAGGGAGGGAGAGAAAAAACGACTTTAGCTTCATTTTGTTTTGCCATGTCTTCATGTGTGAAGTAGTCTGTTGCTAAGGAGACAAACATTACGTGAGGTTGTGTGGTGTGTGTGAGGTTGTGTGGTGTGTGTGAGGTTGTGTGGTGTGTGTGTGTTTTCTCAAATAGATCTGAGGTACTCTCTACCTCTCCCCCCCTCTCCCTCCAGAAGGGGGGTGACACATTAACATGAGGGGTGGGAGGTCAGCAACCTCCATCTACCCAAGTACACACAGGAGAACACTCAGAACACACAGGAGAACACTCAGAACACACAGGAGAACACTCAGGAGAACACTCAGGAGAACACTCAGGAGAACACTCAGGAGAACACTCAGTACACGCAGGAGAACACTCAGAACACGCAGGAGAACACACAGGAGAACACTCAGGAGAACACTCAGGAGAACACTCAGAAAATGCAGGAGAACACGCAGGAGAACACTCAGAACACGCAGGAGAACACTCAGGAGAACACGCAGGAGAACACTCAGGAGAACACTCAGGAGAACACTCAGGAGAACACTCAGAAAATGCAGGAGAACACTCAGGAGAACACTCAGAACACACAGGAGAACACTCAGAACACACAGGAGAACACTCAGAACACACAGGAGAACACTCAGGAGAACACTCAGGAGAACTCAGGAGAACACTCAGGAGAACACTCAGGAGAACACTCAGGAGAACACTCAGAACACGCAGGAGAACACACAGGAGAACACACAGGAGAACACTCAGGAGAACACTCAGGAGAACACTCAGAACACGCAGGAGAACACACAGGAGAACACACAGGAGAACACTCAGAACACGCAGGAGAACACTCAGAACACACAGGAGAACACTCAGAACACACAGGAGAACACTCAGGAGAACACTCAGGAGAACACTCAGGAGAACACACAGGAGAACACGCAGGAGAACACGCAGGAGAACACGCAGGAGAACACTCAGGAGAACACACAGGAGACTGAGTGTCGAGGATAGAAAGTGACCAGGAAGTTGAATGTTTTCTTGTATACCTATGGTAGACTGTATTCGCAGCCTGTGAAAACACAGTGGGAATACGGCAAAACAGCTGTCGTGTAGCACCCTCTGCTGGCAGGACCTCAGTACTGCACCCTCCTGCATTTTGTCTTCCCCTGTCTGCACAGCTCCTATGTGTAGACAGGGTGAAGACAAATGCGGGAGGGTGCATTACTGTAGATTCAGATTCTATATTCTATATATATATATAAAGAAAGTCTAATGTTTTCTCATGGCTAAGGATCAATTTCAGATAATTCCTACACCAGCTGCCGCTGGTAGAAAGTGTGAAAGTTCAAAACCCTTCATGGGGATTTTGTTCGCTATGATTTAAGAAGTATTAACATGATCGTATAATCACTGAACAATACAGCCTATAAAGACATAACTGACAACACCTTAAATCTTTCCCACCACCAACACTTAGTACGACATATTAAGAACAAGTGTTGTCTACAGATTATTATCCATCCAATCCAATAATTATGTATGAATGGAGGTCCCCACTGGTCTAACATGTATAGTCACCTGTTTGTAGATATCATTCATTTAATTGATGATCACATTCGTTTTTTCTGTAGACATCACGACAGAAGTGTTTTTGACGGAAACAAATGACGTTGCAATATTTGAACTTTCATTCTGATTGGTCAATTTAGTAAGGAGAGGAGCCAATATGCTTTTCAGCAATATTGCAATACAAACCAAAATGTATGTGCCCGTATTATATCGCCTGAGTATCTTAGAAAAATGTTAAAAAAAAAAAAGTTAACTCCACCCACAACCATATGAACATCAGCGTCGCAACTGCGCTGGCTAGCTAGCATAGGTAACAACACAGCTAACAGCATAGAAGTCTTACAAACGCATGGCTGTCGACACTGCCTGTTTAGCACATGGCAGCAACAGTAAACACGAACATGCGTGCTTACATATAGGCTAGCTAGATGATAACACACACCCAAAGGACAACAGGACAGATAGGGTTAGACTTACCCACCAAGCAGAACATTTCGTGACAGACGACGGCAGCGCGAGTGGCGTAGCCAGGGGGTGTGGGATTGCGAAATAACCAGAACGAAGGCCAGCCAACTTCCGTTTTACAGACAGTAAGTAGGTTAGCGGTAGGTTAGCGGTAGGTTAGCGGTAGGTTAGCGGTAGGTTAGCGGTAGGTTAGCGGTAGGTTAGCGGTAGGTTAGCGGTAGGTTAGCGGTAGGTTAGCGGGACTTTTCGATAAAACTGGCGAAAATACAGAGTGTTGATATCACAGCCTGGACACATAGCTAGCAACATAAATTGTTATCACCCTGGCCTGTGTATGTGGCATTTCTGCAGCTCTGTTTTAGCTAGGCATCTCCTGGAAGTTAACTAGCTACCGAACACACTCCCAGCTAACAAGGGACGTCCTGGGGACGTTCGGTGATGTTCCTATTTGGTCCCCTATAGGTTATACCATGACGTTATCCTTAGGACGTCCTTAGGACGTTATTAAAGTTCCTAAAAGGTCACAATTTAGTCAGTTATAGACATTTATTTTTAAACTTTCAGGGGACGTTCCAGGAACGTCCCTGGTTGGTAATGATATGACGTTATGTTAAAAAATTTCGGGGACATTCCAGGAACGTTCCTGTTCCTCGCACTGAAACTCCACATTTCAGGAAGTTTTCGCGCTTTGCACATGCTTTCAGGAACTCATTTCACACGTATATATAATGTAATGAGAAGCAAATCATGGAATTTGCTTTACAGGATCTTTAATGTAAAAAAACGATTAAATGATTTTAGAACATTTTAAGTGATGTCAGAGTTGTATGTTCAATCATGGTTTGTTGTACTCTAAAGATTTTTTTTTTTATCTATAAATTTTGAGCATATTTTTGCAAAAAAAAAAAAAATTCACTACCCTTTGCACCTCGAGTTTTAAAACCTAGAATCGCCTATGGTTACATGTACTCAATTATCTGATTGTCATATTGCCTGCTAGTCGTTAAAGTAACATCTCAGCTACCAGACACAGTGTAAAGTAACCACATCTCAGCTACCAGACACAGTGTACAGTAACATCTCTACTACCAGACACAGTGTAAAGTAACCACATCTCAGCTACCAGACACAGTGTAAAGTAACATCTCAGCTACCAGACACAGTGTAAAGTAACCACATCTCAGCTACCAGACACAGTGTACAGTAACATCTCTACTACCAGACACAGTGTAAAGTAACCACATCTCAGCTACCAGACACAGTGTAAAGTAACATCTCAGCTACCAGACACAGTGTAAAGTAACCACATCTCAGCTACCAGACACAGTGTACAGTAACATCTCTACTACCAGACACAGTGTAAAGTAACCACATCTCAGCTACCAGACACAGTGTAAAGTAACATTAGCTACCAGACACAGTGTAAAGTAACAGCTACCAGACTGTAAGGATGAGATGTCTGTCCAGGCAGGCCAGAAAGAGTCACGAATATTATAAAAGGGTTGACTCGGTTTTATTAGCTTGACGTCGGATCATGCCACCAATCCACAACAGAGTGGCTAGCATGAGTGAAAACTCTCTCTCAAGAGTGCTTAAAAACATTAGCTGGACATGTTACACATAGAATGTACTGAATCGCTTCCTTAACGGGTCTCAGTAGTCAGTGCACTGATACATTAGAACGTACAACATAAGTAACATCTCAGCTACCAGACACAGTGTAAAGTAACCACATCTCACCAGACACAGTGAAACAATAATACAATATCTGATTCCAGGTCAGTTGGTCCCAGAGGGTGCAGTAGGGCCCAGAAGGTCTGGTCCTACAGGCTGATCTGAGAACAGCTGTTCTGAGACACAGTCCTGTTTATGTTCGCCTCACTGGCTCTCCTCTGAGGGAACTCGGAAGAGATACTATTAGGATCCATATTACAGCAATGCAGTGTGTGTGTGTACCTCTGTGTGTGTGTGTGTACCTACATTTACATTTAGTCATTTAGCAGACGCTCTTATCCAGAGCGACTTACAGTAAGTACAGGGACATTCCCCCGAGGCAAGTAGGGTGAAGTGCCTTGCCCAAGGACACGACATCAGTTGGCATGACCTGGGAATCAAACTGGCAACCTTCGGATTACTAGCCCGACTCCCTCACCGCTCAGCCAACTGACTCCCTGCGTGGGTGTGTGTGTACCACTGTGTGTGCGTGTACCTCTGTGTGTGTGTGTGTGTGTGTGTGTGTTCATACCCTATTTATAATCTGCAATGAATATTTTCACTGTGTGAAATCTGATATTTCAGTTTAGTCTTTACATAGTACAATGAAAAGTTGTATTCCCTCCCTCCCTCTTCTCTCCCTCCTTCCTTCCTTCCTTCCTTCCTTCCTTCCTTCCTTCCTTATTACCTTCCTACCTTCTTTCCTGTTCAGTCAAGCAGTAGAGGGTCCACTGGGTGTCTTTGTCCGCCGTCTAAATGCAGAGCGTGTCGTATCCCTTTAAGAAGCAACGTAACACGACGCATCTGCTTTCATCAGTGCCCTCGTCCTCACGCGGCTAGCTAACCCACCTCCCGTCCCCGCCCCGGGCGCGCGAGCGAGCGAGGAACGCCGCTTCAGCGGAGTCCCTAAAGAAATAAACAGGAATCACGGCAAAATCAGAGATCGGGCCGTTCAGAAATAAAATCGTGAGAATCGACACAGACGGGAGTAATAGGTACGTGTTGTCGAGAGAACGCTGTTCGTTGTTAGTGAGGATATTGTAGTGCAACGAGCGCAAGGGGCTGCCCTGAGTGAATGAATGGAGTGATAGGAAATTCTATGTACACCGCGCAGCAGAATAACCAACGGTGTTTCGTTTATTTGGCAAACTGCGGGATTTAAACCCGCCACTGCAATGTAGCCTACGCACCGGTTATTGTTTATGTTTCGGTGTGTTTAGTTGCTGGTGTAAGCAAAGATTCTGCGCACTGCGCGCAGAGGTTGTCCTGCCTTGTCATCTCGTGCTGCTGTGCCGCGGAGAATTCCCCCGTTAGTGCGCGCGGCCTCTCCAGTGGTTGGTTCACGCGTCAGTGTCAATACGTGAATCAGCTCTTCCGTAGACTGTTTCTGAGACAATATTTCCGAGCCAGTGTTTTAAACTCCATATGTTGCGGGTAAGATCGATTTAGCGCGAGACAGCGTGTACGGTAAGACTCAGCGACACCTGCCACCCGGTAGACGGAGTCGTGACTGCTTGCCAGACAGAGCAATTTGACCTTGCAGTATTTTATTTAATGACTCCAAATATGAACAGAAGTGTTTGAGAAAGGCGAGGAGGTTCAGGCGTTATCTGTTTGATGTGCTTGTGTTTATGTTATCGGTCTTGGCTGTGGTCCCGCGCTCATAAGCAGTTGTAACAGGCATCAATTATGGATGTATATTATTCTCGCTTCATGCTGCATGCTAGCAGAGGGCATCCCTATCAGGCCTACTCTGTCCTTACCAGGGTTCAAGATGTCCTCTCCACCACGGTCATCTAGTAACTACCTCCCTGCTGTCCTCTCCACCACGGTCATCTAGTAACTATCTCCCTGCTGTCCTCTCCACCACGGTCATCTAGTAACTACCTCCCTGCTGTCCTCTCCACCACGGTCATCTAGTAACTACCTCCCTGCTGTCCTCTCCACCACGGTCATCTAGTAACTACCTCTCTCCTGTCCTCTCCACCACGGTCATCTAGTAAGTACCTCCCTGCTGTCCTCGCCGGTCACGTTCCAGATAAGTGGCGGAATGCCCGTCTCCATAGCGACCTGGCTACTGTTTCCACAGCGCCCTGCTGGCTATCCATCACTGCAATGTGAGTCCACCTCTCGTCTCCTTGGTAACCTCTCCTTGGTGATGGGGTGCTTCCGTATCCGTGTAAGGATGTCATGGCGACGATAACAACTCCGTAACTAGCTGCAGGAACCTAGCCTGATGTCTGAAACGTGTGATATATCCACCTGATATCCTGCCCTGAATCTTGGATTGATCCTAGTTAATCTTGTGTGTGTGTGTGATTCAGTGGTCAGGGCCTCTGGATCTCTGACCCTGGATAATACTGGGTGCTGTGTCAGTGTGTGCTGAGTTGAGTCAAGGTCACCCCCCCCCCCGTTCCCCCCCCCTCCCCAGGTTTATGTGCAGGCATTCAGCAGTCAGAGATGCTGGACTGATATAGATTACTGGGGACAGCTGAGAAGGGATTTTCCTCTCTCTCTGTCCCCCTCTCTCTCTCTCTCTCTATTGTATTCATCTTTGAAGCTGCTTGCGCGTGTGTGTGTGTGTGTGTGTGTGTGTGTGTGTGTGTGTGTGAGAGAGAGAGAGAGAGAGAGAGAGAGAGAGAGAGAGAGAGAGAGAGAGAGAGAGAGAGAGAGAGAGAGAGAGAGAGAGAGAGAGAGAGAGAGAGAGAGAGAGAGAGAGAGAGAGAGAGAGAGAGAGAGAGAGAGAGAGAGAGAGAGAGAGAGAGAGAGAGTACCTGCCTGGTTCTGAGGCAGGCTGTTACATAAGAAGCTTTAATCTGAGTTGTGATATTCAGTCAGGAGCAATGCTGCTTCTGCTTGGGAGGAGGGAGAGGGAGGGAGGGAGGGCTGTGATCTTCTAGAAGGTTCCATACACCTGAACACCTGTTCTCTGCTTTACTCTGCTCCTTGTGTGTGTGTTCACTTATTGTGGGATCAAAGGACCGGGATTGGCCCAGAGGATTTCAGAGTGAGAGATCTGGAAGCCCAGGTTTGCTCTGCTCACTGCGGGGGCGTGGCTTGGCGTGGTGTACAGTAGAGTCCTGAGTGATGTGGCTGGTAATGATGATGTTGAGGATATGCTACTTTAGTAAGCAGTAGCATTATTAATGAGTCTTTATGAGTGTAATGTTTTTGATTGAGAAGGGAGAAAGAGGGAGGAGAGAATGAGAGAGGGAGGAGAGTGAGAGAGGGAGGAGAATGAGAGAGGGAGGAGAGAATGAGAGAGGGAGGAGAGAATGAGAGAGGGAGGAGAGTGAGAGAGGGAGGAGAGTGAGAGTGAGAGAGGGAGGAGAGAATGAGAGAGGGAGGAGAGAATGAGAGAGGGAGGAGAGAATGAGAGAGGGAGGAGAGTGAGAGAGGGAGGAGAGAATGAGAGAGGGAGGAGAGAATGAGAGAGGGAGGAGAGTGAGAGAGGGAGGGAGGAGAGAATGAGAGAGGGAGGAGAGAATGAGAGAGGGAGGAGAGTGAGAGGGAGGAGAGTGAGAGAGGGGGGAGGGGTTGGGAGGAGAGAATGAGAGAGGGAGGAGAGTGAGAGAGGGAGACGAGTGAGAGAGGAAAGAGTGAGAGAGAGAGGGAGGAGAGTGAGAGAGGGAGACGAGTGAGAGAGGAAAGAGTGAGAGAGAGAGGGAGGAGAGTGAGAGAGGGAGGAGAGTGAGAGAGAGAGGGAGGAGGAGTGAGAGAGGGAGGAGAGAATGAGAGAGGGAGGAGAGAGAGAGGGAGGAGGGTGAGAGAGTGAGAGAGGGAGGAGGGGTTGGGAGGAGAGAAGAGAAGAGAGGGAGAGAGTGAAGAAGGAAAGGAGTGGAGGAGCTTGCCTGACTGTGTCTACTGTGCACTAATTCTTGTTTGTGTGTGTATATATATATGCTGGTGTATGTGTATATATGCTGGTGTGTGTGTAAAATGAACATGTTTGTCTGTCCAAGGCTGGCTGTCACTTAAAGCCTGAATCAACAGAGAGACAGAGAGAGAGACAAATCCAGGATGGCAGCCTCTGCCCCAGCCAATCGGAGGTCGGCATCTGGCTCACGCAGGTAACTTTCTTTTGACACTTTTCTCCTCTTTTCTTCTTACCTTCTTTTCTGTCCTCTGTGGCGCGCCTGTAGGGTGTGTGTGTGTATGTGTGAGAGAGTGTGTGTATGTGTGAGAGAGTGTGTGTATGTGTGAGAGTGTGTGTGTATGTGTGAGAGAGTGTGTGTATGTGTGAGAGAGTGTGTGTATGTGTGAGAGAGTGTGTGTATGTGTGAGAGAGTGTGTGTATGTGTGAGAGAGTGTGTGTATGTGTGAGAGAGTGTGTGTATGTGTGAGAGTGTGCGTGTATGTGTGAGAGAGTGCGTGTATGTGTGAGAGAGTGTGTATGTGTAAGAGAGTGTGTGTATGTGTGAGAGAGTGTGTGTATGTGTGAGAGAGTGTGTGTATGTGTGAGAGAGTGTGTGTATGTGTGAGAGAGTGTGTGTATGTGTTAGAGAGTGTGTGTATGTGTGAGAGAGTGTGTGTATGTGTGAGAGAGTGTGTGTATGTGTGAGAGAGTGTGTGTATGTGTGAGAGAGTGTGTGTATGTGTTAGAGAGTGTGTGTATGTGTGAGAGAGTGTGTGTATGTGTGAGAGAGTGTGTGTATGTGTGAGAGAGTGTGTGTATGTGTTAGAGAGTGTGTGTATGTGTGAGAGAGTGTGTGTATGTGTGAGAGTGTGCGTGTATGTGTGAGAGAGTGTGTGTATGTGTGAGAGTGTGTGTGTATGTGTGAGTGTGTGTGAGTCTGTGTGTGTGTTTCTATATTTGCCTTGCTGCTGCAGGGTGTCCGGTCCTCCTGGGAGCAGTTTGCCTCAGTTTCCACATCTGCTGCACTCAATAACCACAAAACACACACACACACACACTCACACTGTGCTTTGTGTGTGTGTGTGTGGGGGATCAGATGTTAACAACCTCGCCCTTTACAGATGAACCCACGCATCATTGAGCTGGACTACACAGAGAGACCTCTACATTGTAGGCCTTTCTCTCTGGTCGCTCTTTCTCTCTCTGGTCTTTCTCTATTTGGTCACTCTCTCCCTCCTCTGGTCTCTCCTCATCTCTCTCCTCATCTCTCTCCTCATTTCTCTCTCCTCTGGTCTCTTTCTCCTCATATTTCTCTCCTCATCTTTCTCTCCTCTGGTCTCTCTCCACTGGTCTCTCTCATCTCTCTCTCCTCATCTCTCCCTCCTCTGGTCTCTCCTCATCTCTCCATCCTCATCTCTCTTCATCTCTCTCTCCTCATCTCTCCCTCCTCTGGTCTCTCTCTCCATCTCTCTCTCCTCATCTCTCCCTCCTCTGGTCTCTCCTCATCTCTCCCTCCTCTGGTCTCTCTCTTCATCTCTCTCTCCTCATCTCTCCCTCCTCTGGTCTCTCTCCTCATCTCTCCCTCCTCTGGTCTCTCTCTTCATCTCTCCCTCTGGTCTCTCTCCTCATCTCTCCCTCCTCTGGTCTCTCTCCTCATCTCTCCCTCCTCTGGTCTCTCTCTTCATCTCTCTCTCCTCATCTCTCCCTCCTCTGGTCTCTCTCCTCATCTCTCCCTCCTCATCTCTCCCTCCTCTGGTCTCTCTCTTCATCTCTCTCTCCTCATCTCTCCCTCCTCTGGTCTCTCTCCTCATCTCTCCCTCCTCTGGTCTCTCTCCTCATCTCTCCCTCCTCTGGTCTCTCTCCTCATCTCTCCCTCCTCTGGTCTCTCTTCATCTCTCTCTCCTCATCTCTCCCTCCTCTGGTCTCTCTTCATCTCTCTCTCCTCATCTCTCCCTCCTCTGGTCTCTCTCTTCATCTCTCTCTCCTCATCTCTCCCTCCTCTGGTCTCTCTCCTCATCTCTCCCTCCTCTGGTCTCTCTCCTCATCTCTCCCTCTTCTGGTCTCTCTCCTCATCTCTCCCTCCTCATCTCTCCCTCCTCTGGTGTCTCTCCTCATCTCTCCCTCCTCTGGTCTCTCTCCTCATCACTCCCTCCTCATCTCTCCCTCCTCTGGTCTCTCTCCTCATCTCTCCCTCCTCTGGTCTCTCTCCTCATCTCTCCCTCCTCTGGTCTCTCTCCTCATCTCTCCCTCCTCTGGTCTCTCTCAGATTCAACCCTCTGAGGGTTCTGCAGCCAAAGCGTCGCTTGCAGCAGATGCTCTCACCCTCAGCCCCGCCCAAACCGGCACCCGCAGCAACGGCACCAGTAAAGGCGGTGGTAACCACGGCTACCGTGACAGTTCCGGTGCCAGCGCCCCCTGCGTGAGACCTGCTATAGTTACCCCACCCCACTCATAGACACAGCAGGAGCAGAGAGCATGCCGGCTAGCTGTACTGCAGCCATGAACACGTCCTGACACCATGCTGGTGTTCTCTGCCCAACCCTACTGGTGGTTCACCAGACCCACCAGGTTCATAGAACCATGCTAGTGGTTCTATGTGTGGAACCTTTCTTGTAGATCTGTGGAACCATGCTTGTAGCTCCACGTGTGGAACCATGCTTGTGGTTCTTCTATGTGTGGAACCTTGCTTGTAGATCTGTGGAACCATGCCTGTGGTTCCACATGTGGAACCTTGCTTGGGGTTCAAGCAAGGTTCCAGATCCAGAGGTTTGTGAATCTCTGTGGCTGGAGGTGTGTTAGTAGCTACATGCATTGTAGCAGATCCCAGCTGTGGATCCTCAGACACAGGACCCCTGGCTCCTAACCCTGGGACTAACCCTGACCCTGGGACTAACCCCAACCCTGACCCTGGGACTAACCCTGACCCTGGGACTAACCCCAACCCTAACCCTGGGACTAACCCTGACCCTGGGACTAACCCTGACCCTGGGACTAACCCTAACCCTGGGACTAACCCTGACCCTGGGACTACAGAAGAGCTGGGACATTGACATGGCAGATTAACAACCATAGGTCACTCTTAGACTGTTTTTGGTCCCAGTTGTGAGTGAGCCATGTTTCTGTCCCACTTCCATCCTCCTTTTTCTGTCTGTCCAACCACACTAAGCTTTCACTTCCTGGCCCTGCCCACAGCCCCGCCCCCAAGTGATGTCACCACACACCATCAGCAGACTCCTCTCACTCACTAAATTCAGATCCATCCTGAAGATGGATGGTTGATTTTGATGCACGTTTCTTTTCAGGCTTGCTTCTGCTGCTCCCCTTCCTTCCTTCCCTCCCTCACCCACTCCCTTCCTCTCCTCTCCCCCTCCCTCTTTCCTGCTTGATACTTCTCTCTGTCATGGCTTCATTATAACCTGCCCTTCACAGCAGCTGCCCCCCCTCCTTCCCATCTCAGTCACATGACAGGACATGACATCACAGGAAGGACAAAGACAAGTCTGACGGAACTTGGCAACAGATTCTTCTGACTGTGAGATGTAGAGTGATACTATGCTGCTGTGTAGTATATGTACTCTGGTTCTATGCAGTCTATATGATACTGTGCTGCTGTGTAGTATATGTACTCTGGTTCTATGCAGTCTATATGATTCGTGGTTCTATACCAGGCTGTAGAACCAGGCTACAGAAGCTGTAGAACCAGGCTGTAGAACCAGGTTGTAGTTTCTGGCTAGCATGTTTCTCCCAGGTCAGTGACTCAGCACTTTAGGAACAGGGGTATCCAGTCTAAGGTTAGCAGCTGAAGGTTGGGAGGGGGAAGGGCTAGCAGCTAAGGTCGTAAAGGTATATATGACATCACCTCGGCTTCCTGTGACATCATCTCCACCTCCCCACCTTCCTGCCCCCAACTTCCTCCTGATCCTAATGTAACTTCCTGTTGTCTCCGATTGGTCAGGTTCGACTACTGCAGGTTTATAGAGCTAGACTACGTTCCCATGGAAACGGGCTATATGGTGTCGATGCGTCCGACTAAAGGATGTGCCGCCCCAAAGTCTCCTGAGCGTCACTGTCGGTCAGCAAACTCCGCCCCCTGCCCCCCATCCCTCTGCATGTGGTCCCCACCCCCCTGGCCCCCCCTGCTAACCCCCCCCACTCTCCCCCCTAGCATGTGGCCCCCATACCCTGGCCCCCCCTGCCAACTCCCCCCACTTTCCCCCCCAGCATGTGGCCCCCATATCCTGGCCACGCCCTCTTCCTGTTTCATTCTCACCCACTGGTATCTGTTCTCGTTTTCCTGTTTGGTTCTGAGCCCGGGCACATGAGCAGTACCTCTCCCCCTTGTGGTGGAGTCTGGATGTTCTGGCCACTCAGGACCTCTCCTTAGCATGCATACGCCCCCCCGCCATCCTCCAGCTCTGTGATTGGCTGCTTCCCACTCATCACTGCTCATCCTCTGCTGGCTCCTCCCCTGGCTCCTCCCACCTCTGCAGACAGTCTCTGAGCGTGTGTGAGATCACCACCATCACCTGTCCACCAGTGTCAGCGAGGCTGTTTCCTCCATAGAAACTCTCTGTTTCTATGCTGGCCTGTCTGACCCCACGACCTCCTCCTGGTCTGCCGCTGTGTGTCCTCTCCAGGAGGGCTGTGTTGTGTGTTCCAGTGTGGTGGTGTAATGTGTCTGTGTTCAGTGGGTGTATTAGTTTACCAGCTTTGCTGCGTTCTCACTAGAGTATTTGCACTGACTACAGAGTGCTTAGGGATGCGTACGACCAATCAGAGCATGGAGGCTTCAAAATTGTATCTCCATGGTAGCCTATCGGTACGTGGCACAGTAATACCCTGCCCCCCCTGTGTGGACAGGTGCCTAGCAACACACTATAATGACAACAGGTCCCTAGCAACATGCTGTAGTGACAACAGGTCCCTAACAAAATGCTGTATTGACAACGCAGAGCATGTGTGTCTGGTCCAGGTCCTGTTTAACATCTTGATGTATGCTGCCGTTACGGGGTGAATTCATAACCTTTCACCGGTTGCCCTGGGCGACAGAGTAACAATGCCCCTCCCTCCTCTTTGTTATTTTATATTGTAAATTATTTGGCTACTTTATATTTTATATTTTTTATTAGTATTAGGTAGACTTGTACCTTTAGTATAGTTAGATCACATATTTAAGTTTTAGGATTCCTATATGTTTAATGTATGCACCTTCCTGACAAAGTAAATTCCTTGTCTGTGCAAACTTTCATGGCAAATAAAAACCCTTTCTGATTCTGATTGGAACAGGCGTACAGTGGCCCCGCCCAGCGGGAGGGATCCCTATGGCAACGCCTCCCTCAGCAGTAGCAGCAGCTCCTGCAAGGGCAGCGACTGTAGTCCCACCAAGTAAGACCTGTCAGTCTGTCTACCTATCTGTCTACCTGTTTACCTGTCTTTCTACCTGTTCACCTGTCTGTCTGTCTACCTGTCTGTCCACCTGTTTACCTGTCTGTCTGTATATGTCTTTCTCCCAGAACATTGTGTGTAAACAGTTTCCTCCCCTCCCTCTCCCAGGCGTCAGACTAAGTACACATCATGCACAGATAACCATGGCATCCGCCCCCCCGCCCCGGAGCAGTACCTCACTCCCCTGCAGCAGAAGGAGGTGTGCATCCGACACCTGCGGGCGCGCCTCAAAGAGACCATCAACCGACTGCAGGACAGGTGGGTCACTTCCTGTCCTACAGCGGACAACTTCCTGTCCTACAGAGGGCCACTTCCTGTCCTACAGCGGGCCACTTCCTGTCCTACAGCGGGCCACTTCCTGTCCTACAGAGGGCCGCTTCCTGTCCTACAGCGGGCCACTTCCTGTCCTACTGCGGGCCACTTCCTGCCCTACAGAGGGCCACTTCCTGTCCTACAGAGGGCCACTTCCTGTCCTACAGCGGACCATTTTGAGCTGACCTGGTCATCCCCTGTGATGGATCAGAGCTGGCTCCATGTTCATCTCCAAGTTACTGCAGCAAAATACACTAAAAACGCTCCTGGGTAATCAGTTGATGTGTCTCATCCTTCATGTATTGATCTTAGCTCTGTCTGTCTCTCTGTCTCTCTGTCTCCCTCTCCCGACTCCCCTCCCCACAGGGACTCTGAGGTGGATGCTCTGCGTGGTCAGCTGAGCCGCATGCAGGAGGACTGGCTGGAGGAGGAGTGTCACCGTGTGGAGGCCCAGCTGGCCCTGAAGGAGGCACGGGGAGAGATCCAGCAGCTGCAGCAGGCGGTGGACACGGTGCGCTCCAGCCTGGGAGACTCCTCCTCCCACAGTCCCGCCGTCAGCACCTACCTCCAGGACATCAACACCCAGAACCACAAGCTGGAGACCCTGCTGCACAGCATGGAGCAGGCCCAGGCCGGGGCCTCCAAGCTGGGGGAGGGAGGCTGCGGTGGCGGGGGCAGCGGGCCTGGAGGCCCAGGGGAGGGGGGAGGGAGTCCGGGGGGGGCCGGGGGGTCGTGTGAGGGGGGGTCCCCCGCCCGCTCCCTGACTCGCAGCTCTACCTACACCAAGCTGAGCGACCAGGCCGAACACATTGAGGACTTCCTGTCCAGCGAAGGCGCCCAGGACAGCAGCTTCCTGTGCTGTGGCAAGGGTGGCGCCCCCTGTGGGGCAGAACTGCTGCTGGAGGCGGCCTTCCTGTCCGAGGAAACCGCCGCGCTGCTCTCCTCCTATGCCCTGCACCTGCCCCAGCAACTACCCCAACACCAGCACCTGCCCCAGCAACTACCCCAACACCTGCACCTGCCCCAGCAACTACCCCAACACCTGCACCTGCCCCAGCAACTACCCCAACACCTGCACCTGCCCCAGCAACTACCCCAACACCTGGCCCAGCAACACCTGCCCCAACACCTGCCCCACTCCTCCACCTGTGAGAAGCTCTGCCCTTCCGAGCACCTGGCGGCCCTGAGCTGTGGTGTGGGGGGGCTGGGGGGGGGCAGCCTGAGCCACCCCTGCCTGTCTCACCACCACCTGTACCTGCATCACCTGAGGGACGAGGCCATCCAGACCGAGAGCTGCCCTAACCCCGCCCAGGCCGGCTGCCCCTCCGATCTGGACACCGTGGCGGAGCAGCGCACCTTCCGCTCGCAGGCCTGCAGCCCCGCCTCCACCTGGCCGTCCGACGAGGAGCTGGACTCCATCACCATGACGACCGAGCCCGTCCCGGGGCCCCCCCCCAGACAGATGTCCTCCTCGATCTCCTGCTGGGCCGACATACCACTGTGTGGGGGGGCGGGGGGTCCGGACAGTGGGGAGGGAGGGGGGAGGCAGGGAGAGGGGGGGCAGGGAGAGGTGGGGGAGGGAGAGGGGAGGCAGGGAGAGGGGAGGCAGGGAGAGGGAGAGTGGAGGCAGGGAGAGGTGGGGGAGGGAGAGGTGGGGGAGGGAGAGGGGAGGCAGGGAGAGGTGGGGGAGGGAGAGGTGGGGGAGGGAGAGGGGAGGCAGGGAGAGGTGGGGGAGGGAGAGGTGGGGGAGGGAGAGGGGAGGCAGGGAGAGGTGGGGGAGACAGAGGGGAGGCAGGGAGAGGTGGGGGAGGGAGAGGTGGGGGAGGGAGAGGGGAGGCAGGGAGAGGTGGGGGAGACAGAGGGGAGGCAGGGAGAGGTGGGGGAGGGAGAGGTGGGGGAGGGAGAGGGGAGGCAGGGAGAGGTGGGGGAGACAGAGGGGAGGCAGGGAGAGGTGGGGGAGGGAGAGGGGAGGCAGGGAGAGGTGGGGGAGGGAGAGGTGGGGGAGACAGAGGGGAGGCAGGGAGAGGTGGGGGAGACAGAGGGGAGGCAGGGAGAGGTGGGGGAGGGAGAGGGGAGGCAGGGAGAGGTGGGGGAGACAGAGGGGAGGCAGGGAGAGGTGGGGGAGGGAGAGGTGGGGGAGACAGAGGGGAGGCAGGGAGAGGTGGGGGAGACAGAGGGGAGGCAGGGAGAGGTGGGGGAGGGAGAGGTGGGGGAGACAGAGGGGAGGCAGGGAGAGGTGGGGGAGGGAGAGGGGAGGCAGGGAGAGGTGGGGGAGGGAGAGGTGGGGGAGGGAGAGGGGAGGCAGGGAGAGGTGGGGGAGGGAGAGGGGAGGCAGGGAGAGGTGGGGGAGGGAGAGGGGAGGCAGGGAGAGGTGGGGGAGGGAGAGGAGGTAGGAATGCAGAAGGAGGAGGAGAGACAACAGGATGAGCTGGACTCTGACTTTGGGGAGACGGTGGAGATAGACGGGAGAGATCTGAGGGAGGCCGGAGATCTGGCGGTACTGATGGAGAAGCAGGAGGAGGAGGGGGAGGAAGTGATTCAGGGGGATGAGGCAGGAGGAGAGGAGCTACCTCACACCACCCAACCCCGAAGCTCCGCCCACCAAGAGGAAGTCACCGGTCACTCAACCGTGAGCGATGAAGACCTGGACGCTGCCGGCCCGGTCCAGAGGAGCTACTGGAGCCGTCACTTCCTGGTGGACCTGCTGGCGGTGGCAGTGCCAGCGGTGCCCACGCTGGCCTGGCTGTGCCGGGGCCCGGGCAGGGAGGGGCTGCCCGTGTACCACATGGGCTCCCTGCTGAGAGGCTGCTGCAGTGTGGCGCTGCACTCGCTCCGCAGGGGAGGCGGCCTCCGGCACTACCCTGCTGGGGGCGGGAACCAAGGGGGCACACCCATCTGAGCCCTGACCCCTAGACTATGACCCCTGACCCTAAACCCTGACCACTGAATCATGAACCCTGGCCCCAGACCCTTTACAACCTTGGGGAGCCGTGTGCCCATCTGACCCCTGAACTTTCACCCTTGAACCCTGAACCCTGACCTGGCCCCTCCTCTGGCTGAAGGATTGGAAGGGGTACGAGGAACGAACGGAAGGAGCTTGGTTCTTCATTGTCTTCAAAACTGACTGGATGACCTGAGTGTGTGTGTGTGTGTGTGTCCTGCTCCATTAGGAAGGTGCTGTCTGCTCCTCCTCCCCCTCCCGCTTCTCCTCCCCCTCCTCCCCCTCCCGCTCCTCCTCCCCCTCCTCCCCCTCCTCCCGGTGTGTGTGTGTGTGTGGTGTGTGTGTGGTGTGTGTGTGTGTGTGGTGTGTGTGTGTGTGGTGTGTGTGTGGTGTGTGTGTGTGTGTGTGGTTACTTCTTTGGGGGATGTGGGGGGGTTCGACATTGTCAGTTTCTAGACGTTTCCTTTCAGCTGTGTGTAAAGACGCGCGGTCAGAGATGTGATGGACGAGAGGTCCAGCAGGGAGAACACTAGCAGCCTGAGCCCGTCAGAACAGACCCTTAACATTAAGCAGAGTCTGCCTGATGGATTTACAGTACTGTATGGTAGACTTCTTCAGAGAATATTTTTTCTTATATTTCTTGAATATTTATGAATGATTTTGCACTATTATTCACTTTATGAGGTTAAGAAAGTACGTGAAGTGGAGGCTGTGTGGATCCAAAACGTGACGCGTCCACACGCTGTTGTCCTTCTTGTCTCTCGTTCCAAATCTTTGAAGACTCGTGAGAAGATTACGGTGTTATTTTGAACTACACTATATGACTTTAATTCCTAAATGAAGCGGATCTTTCCCAGGAGTAAGATGCTCAGCTGTCCCTGTCCTCTCACCCTTTCTGATCAACATGACTGAGGTACGGCTGCCGTAGTCTGGAGGGGAGGCCTCTGGAAGGTGGAGGAAGGTGGAGGGGAGGCCTCTGGAAGGTGGAGGAAGGTGGAGGGGAGGCCTCTGGAAGGTGGAGGGGAGGCCTCTGGAAGGTGGAGGAAGGTGGAGGGGAGGCCTCTGGAAGGTGGAGGGGAGGCCTCTGGAAGGTGGAGGGGAGACCTCTGGAAGGTGGAGGGGAGGCCTCTGGAAGGTGGAGGGGAGGCCTCTGGAAGGTGGAGGAAGGTGGAGGGGAGGCCTCTGGAAGGTGGAGGGGAGACCTCTGGAAGGTGGAGGGGAGGCCTCTGGAAGGTGAAGGAAGGTGGAGGGGAGGCCTCTGGAAGGTGGAGGGGAGGCCTCTGGAAGGTGGAGGGGAGGCCTCTGGAAGGTGGAGGGGAGGCCTCTCGAAGGTGGAGGGGAGGCCTCTGGAAGATGGAGGAAGGTGGAGGGGAGGCCTCTGGAAGGTGGAGGGGAGACCTCTGGAAGGTGGAGGGGAGGCCTCTGGAAGGTGGAGGGGAGGCCTCTGGAAGGTGGAGGGGAGACCTCTGGAAGGTGGAGGGGAGACCTCTGGAAGGTGGAGGGGAGGCCTCTGGAAGATGGAGGAAGGTGGAGGGGAGGCCTCTGGAAGGTGGAGGGGAGGCCTCTGGAAGGTGGAGGAAGGTGGAGGGGAGGCCTCTGGAAGGTGGAGGGGAGACCTCTGGAAGGTGGAGGGGAGGCCTCTGGAAGGTGGAGGGGAGGCCTCTGGAAGGTGGAGGAAGGTGGAGGGGAGGCCTCTGGAAGGTGGAGGGGAGGCCTCTGGAAGGTGGAGGGGAGGCCTCTGGAAGGTGGAGGAAGGTGGAGGAAGGTGGAGGGGAGGCCTCTGGAAGGTGGAGGAAGGTGGAGGGGAGGCCTCTGGAAGGTGGAGGGGAGGCCTCTGGAAGGTGGAGGCGGGAGATAGGGCGATCAGGATGGTCGGAGGCCTCGTTACAGGCTTGTTCTCTAGAGCGTGCTCCGCTTGTGTTGTTGTTGTTGTTGCTTCCTCTCTGCTGCTTGACAACCCTACCCCTCCCCCCCTCCCCCTCCACCCCTCCCCCCCTCCCCCCCTCCCCCTCCACCCCTCCACCCCCCCCTTCCCCCATACTTGTGTGAATCAGCTTCTGTTCGTGTTCTCTTTCAAATGAGCCATATTCCTGCAAGGTAACATATGTTGGAGATCGCTGTGAATGCTCCACCAGTGTGCTGTGTATAGCAGAGTATCATGTTATTATGAAATGTACAAAGGATCACCGTGTGAATGATAATTGTACGATCACGAAAGTAGTGTGGCAGGTAATCCTGTTTATGTACTGTGGGTCAGAAACCCAGAACACCACCACACACACACACACACACACACACATGGAGGGTTTAGCTCAGTGGTTAGAGCAGTTCACTGCAGATAAAGATGTAATCAAATCAAATATATATATATGTATAGCCCTTTTTCCAAGCAATGTCACAGAGGGCTTTACATATGCTCATAGAACTGCACCTAAACCCTCACACAAGACAAGGATCTGGAGGTCACAGGTTCACACAAGACAAGGATCAGGAAGTCACAAGTTCACACAAGACAAGGATCTGGAGGTCACAGGTTCAAATCCCCCTGTGCTGTATGTCACTTTGGATATAAGCATCTGCCAAATGAATGAAAATGAACACGTGTACACTAACACACAGGTACATATACACGTGTACATGCGCACACACAGTTTACAGTTGGTTATGACGATAGTGGTGATAGCTCTAGGAACAGGGCTGGCCACCCCTGCTTTAGGGGAAATGTAGCTGAAGGATCAAACATGTCTAAATACTCGGACGGCTTGTCATTATAAAGGACATTCTAAAGCATGTTGACCTACCATAGTCTGATAGAGGGAGAGATGATATTGTCACTCAAACCATCGCTCAGTGTCTCAAAGGACACCTGCACTCAAACCATCGCTCAGTGTCTCAAAGGACACCTGCAACGAAGCTGTAATGTCATGTGTTGGATGTCTGACATTAATGTATGTTTGTTCATGGGATTATAAAAACATGGATCATATAGAAATCTGTATATATAATAATGTGGATATCTTATAAACTCACACAAAGATGAGTATAAACGAGGGGAACTCATTTGAAGTCTTCTTTTTGTCAGTCTTTGAATGTGTCCTGTGTTGAATCTGTCCTGGGAGTCAGGTGGCTGAGCAGTGAGGGAATCGGGCTAGTAATCCGAAGGTTGCCAGTTCGATTCCCGGTCATGCCAACTGACGTTGTGTCCTTGGGAAAGGCACTTCACCCTGCTTGCCTCGGGGGAATGTCCCTGTACTTACTGTAAGTCGCTCTGGATAAGAGCGTCTGCTAAATGGCTAAATGTGTAGTATTTAATTGTTTGTTTTACCTAAGTGTCAGTTATGTATTGAGATCTATCCAATCTCATAAGATCCTGTAATATCTATATGACACATCCCCCTTCCTCAATGCCGTGTACAGGGAAGGAACAGACTTCAGCTGTAGATACATAGATGTGTTATCTTCATGTAGATGAACTATTTTAATGGACATAAGTCATGTGTAGAGAACTGACAATACTGACCATGAGCACTAACCTGTCCTCACTGTCCTGTATGAAGACATGAGCACTAACCTGTCCTGACTGTCCTGTATGAAGACATGAGCACTAACCTGTCCCACTGTCCTGTATGAAGACATGAGCACTAACCTGTCCTGACTGTCCTGTATGAAGACATGAGAACTAACCTGTCCTGTATGAAGACATGAGCACTAACCTGTCCTGACTGTCCTGTATGAAGACATGAGCACTAACCTGTCCTTACTGTCCTGTATGAAGACATGAGCACTAACCTGTCCTGACTGTCCTGTATGAAGACATGAGCACTGACCTGTTCTCACTGTCCCGTATGAAGACATGAGCACTAACCTGTCCTGACTGTCCTGTATGAAGACATGAGCACTAACCTGTCCTGACTGTCCTGTATGAAGACATGAGCACTAACCTGTCCTGACTGTCCTGTATGAAGACATGAGCACTAACCTGTCCCACTGTCCTGTATGAAGACATGAGCACTAACCTGTCCTCACTGTCCTGTATGAAGACATGACCACTGACCTGTCCTGACTGTCCTGTATGAAGACATGAGCACTAACCTGTCCTCACTGTCCTGTATGAAGACATGAGCACTAACCTGTCCTGACTGTCCTGTATGAAGACATGAGCACTAACCTGTCCTGTATGAAGACATGAGCACTAACCTGTCCTGACTGTCCTGTATGAAGACATGAGCACTGACCTGTCCTGACTGTCCTGTATGAAGACATGAGCACTAACCTGTCCTGTATGAAGACATGAGCACTAACCTGTCCTGTATGAAGACATGAGCACTAACCTGTCCTGACTGTCCTGTATGAAGACATGAGCACTAACCTGTCCTCACTGTCCTGGTGGGAAACAGACCCTCTGGTCTTCTTTCTCTCTGGATCTGTCATGTTCTCCTTCTCTGAACATCACTGACCGGAAAAAAACAAGATTGTGTTTGAAATAAAAACACCCCAAAATACGTTTTATATGGCGAGTTGGGGTTTGTTGAACGCTTCAAAAGGAAAGAAATTCAAACTACCACCACAATCCTGACTCTACCGATGCACAAACAAGGTGTTTCGTTATGTATGTTGTAGAGCAGTAGTAGTAGTAGTAGAGCTATAGCTCTGTAACAGGTGTAATGGCTGTGACATAAGCACAGAAACAAACTAAAATGCTGGTAAAATAATCATGTGATTCAGTCTGCCCAGGTTGATAATAAAGAGAGGACTGAAGTGAGACGACTAGAGTGAGGCTATACGTTACATGAGTGATCATCTGTGCTCTACTGTTCTGACGGGCCTCGTCCTGTACTTCTGCACTGACAAGTGAACACCTGCAGTGAGAGTTAGAGACCAGCAGGGGGAGACAGCAGGTGACAGGTCACCAGGGAAACAGTATTTACACTGTATTCTGGGAAATGCAGATAGACGTACAGGGTTCTACTTCTGAACCCTAAAGAAGAAAGCGTGTGAAGTTATGAGACGTCGGTCCCAAAGCGCCTCAAGGTGAAGTTTCACTATATCTGTGAGGACATTTGGGCTCACACACACACACACACTAACACTGTCCTGAACTGCACACACCAACACTGTCCTGAACTGCACACCGACACACACACACACACCAACACTGTCCTGAACTGCACACCGACACACACACACACACACACACCAACACTGTCCTGAACTGCACACCTACACACACTAACACTAAATACTGAACTGCACACCAACACTATTCCCTTCTGATCCTGGATCTTCTATAGTATATACAGTATAGTCTATAGAGTCTACTATATTAGTACGTTGCTTTAAATAAAAGCATCTGATAAATAAAAATGATTTTTTTTCAAGTTCAAATATATACTGTCTTGTATTTCATTAACATATTACAATCACTCACTACTCATTGTAAACAAAACTACCCCGAGGTATTCTTTTCTCCCTGCAGTATAGACAGCTCCTGGACTGATGGTAGAGTATCTCCCTGCAGTATAGACAGGTCCTGGACTGATGGTAGAGTATCTCCCTGCAGTATAGACAGGTCCTGGACTGATGGTAGAGTATCTCCCTGCAGTATAGACAGGTCCTGGACTGATGGTAGAGTATCTCCCTGCAGTATAGACAGCTCCTGGACTGGACTGGGGAACTTTGTATAGTTCATCTGTTGATCGTATATAGATGCTGCTTTAACTCTCCACTACAGTTATAAATCCTCATCCTTCACATCATCCTTCACTCCCTCTGCACCTCTTAAATACCAGCAAATAGCAGGATGATTTTCTGTTACCATGACATCCAGTACTGATAACATCTCCTGAATCTACTTAAAACTGTCCAAAGAGGTTTTACCCAGTCATTATTACAGCAAACAGCAGTGTTTTATTTGTCTGACTACAGGACATTACTAAACACAAATATTCCCTTGTAACTTGTATAATCAGCTATGGTAAAAATGTGTTAGTCTTAAGAGTCAATGCACACAGGAAGTGAAAGTGATTGTTGAGGTGTTGGGCTCGGCGTGAGGCTGGGCCTGACCCCTGACCCCTCAGCTGGGGGCCAAACAAACACTCCTTCATCCCATCTTCAGACCCAAAACAACATAAACACTTTTTAATACCTGATTCATTTCCATTGAACTTTTAGGAATAATTCAAATTTAAACCAAATGGTTTACCACATGTAAGGAACTCAATCTGTAACCATTTAATCAAAATGGGCCAGTGTGTAAATCAGTTTTGTGGAAGAGGGAAACACTCTCCTCTCCCCTGCAGCAGCAGATCATGAAGGCCTGATATCACATCACTAGCTACTAGAAGGGTGACATGGGTTAAGACTGGAGTGTAATCTGGAGTGTAATCTGGACTAGGTCTAGGATTAACATATAATCTGGACTAGGGTTGGATTTACAGTGTCATCTGGGTTAGGGTTATGATTAGAGTGTAATCTGGACTAGGGTTAGGGCTACAGTGCAATCTTGACTAAAGTTAGGAATAGAGTGTAATCTGGACTAGGTCTAGGATTAACATATAATCTGGACTAGGGTTGGATTTACAGTGTCATCTGGGTTAGGGTTATGATTAGAGTGTAATCTGGACTAGGGTTAGGGCTACAGTGCAATCTTGACTAAAGATAGGAATAGAGTGTAATCTGGACTAGGGTTAGGGTTACAGTAAACTGGAATATGGTTAGCATCATTGTTTAATTATAGTGAATGTAATCAAAACCCATTCAACTGAAAGGTTATTTGTTAATTTGAAGCGATAACAGATTTTTCAAAATGTGGACATTCTTTACGTTGATATTTTGGTATTTGAAAAGAGATCACCACCCAGCAAACAATAAATAAATAAATAGAATTAAAAACAACATAAAATACATATATTAAAACAAAAAGAGAACTAAGAGGAAGTGCTTTCCTTGATCAGTGGTAACGAGCCGTGGAAACATCTGAAACTCTCTTAAGATCACATCCCTTCACTGGCGAAACCATAGAAACTCACGTCCACTCACAACGTAACCATAGAAACATACACGTTTCGGTCACAACGGATGAATCTGTCACTGCGAACCAAGGGTTTGTCAGGGGAACCAAGGGATCGTCTGGGGAACCAAGGGATCGTCAGGGGAACAAACCCAGTGTTGTTGTTGGAATTTAGGGTGCCGTGGTTCTAGATCCTCTCAGTTTCAGGACGGGTCAGTCTAGATGCAGGCAGACTTGTCGGGTCGTTGTGTGGTTCCTTAGACAAAAACGCGTGACTGGTCCTTATTGTCTGAGGTAAGTGGCCGTGAGGAATTACTTTCCAACTGCCTTCATACCTTCAAACTCACTTCAAAAACTCACTTCTGGCTGGCTGGGACAACATGCTGGTAACCCACACAGCTCTGGTAAAACTAAGACTTGAGCAAACATTTCTAGACAACAAAAGGCATTAGTAATGGAACAACGATAGCATCCTAGCATCTGCTCCTGTAAAACATCACCTAGTCCTCTTCAGGGATCAGCTATGTTGGTTTAGTCTGTACGCTCCCTATCTGCCATGCCCTCCAGTTCCTGGAACAGAGACTTGTCAGCCAATAAGAGGCTTCAGGGGGTAAAGGTCAGGGAGGTAAAGGTCAGGGGTTAAAGGTCAGTGGATAGACGGACATTTGGCATTTGATACTCTCTCTGTTTCCTGACAAAGACTAGGGACATGACATCAGGCATAGCTAGCATTCCTCTCTTCCCGTTCTGCTCCTTTCCTTTATGGATTTCTCTTCCACTTCCTGTCCTTCTGTCAGGCCCTGGCCTGGCCCCGCCCACTCAGAGGTCGGTGACTTTGTTCTCCACGGCGGCGGCGATCTGCTGGAGACGGCAGCCCAGCTGCATCTTCTGGGCTGTGGGGTCTTCCTCCAGAGCTGTGATGATCTAGAGAGGAGGAGAGGAGGAGGGGAGGGGGGTGGAGGAGAGTGGGTGGAGGAGAGGAGGAAGGGAGGCCCACAAGCAGATGGTTAGAGTCTAGATGGTTGTGTGAGTGTGTGTGTGGGGGAGTGTTTGTGTGAGTGCTAGTGTGTGAGAGGCATGATACCTGGTCGTAGTATTTGTTGATGTACTTGTACAGCTCATGCAGGGCCACCATGAAGTTCACCTCTCCAGAATAGTTCTGCATGAATAGAAGGAGAGGAAGAGGAGAGCAGAGGAGGAGAGGAAAAGGAGGAGTGATGAGGAGGGGAGGAAGAAGAGAGGAGGGGAAGAGAATGTTAATTGGTCCTTGTGGTACCTTGTTAAGACAGACAGGTAGAGAGACAGACAGTTTCAGTGTACAGTACCCGAGACAGCTCAGCGAGTGCAGAATTCATCCTGGTCGCTGGCTGAGATGGTCTGGCGGATATCAGCATAGTACCTGGGGGGCAGAATGAGGAGGGAGAGGGAGGGGGGAGGGATTCGATTGACAGACGGGGATCACAGTAAAAGGTATTTAGAGAAACAAATGCACTATAGGGTCTATAGCTTTCCCTTTGTTATCACTTTCTCTCTTTTCTCCCACCCTCCCTCCCTCCCCCCCCCTCTCCCTCCCTCCCTCCCTCCCCTCCCCCCCCCCTCTCCCTCCCTCCCTCCCCTCCCCCCCCCCTCTCCCTCCCTCCCTCCCTCCCTCCCCCCCTCTCCCTCCCTCCCCCCCTCTCCCTCCCTCCCTCCCTCCCTCCCCCCCCTCTCCCTCCCTCCCTCCCTCCCTCCCCCCTCTCCCTCCCTCCCTCCCCCCCCCCCCCCTCTCCCTCCCTCCCCCCCTCTCCCCGACTCCCATTAGGGTCCCTCACCTCTCCACCATCTGCTTGTAACGGGGGATGTCTCTGGCGTACAGCAGCTTGTTGATGGGAGAATCCTGGAAGAGAACACATAAAAGCCATTAGATCTGCATATAACCTGGAACCTCTGATTGGTTCCAACCCCATTCTAAGGGCGTGTGATAGGCTCACCCTGCCCAGCTTGTGCTCTGCGAGGGTGCAGGAGTCCATGAAGGTCTGAGCGATGACAGACAGCACTGCGTCCACGTGCTCGCTCGCCTGCACGTCAAAGATGAACTGAGGGTTCTTCAGGATGTTGATCCAGAACCGCAACGGTAGACTAGTCAACAACACACACCACAAACACAACAAAACAAGTTTTGGTTTAATTAATTTTTTTTATTGTGAACATATGAGTTACTGTTGACCTGGTTTCCTCTTCTGATTCAGTGAGCTTGGTAAGTGAAACACAAACACAGCACAGTCTTCTGAATTATGATGATCAGGCTATTATGAAGATTTATGAAGTCTCATGAAATCTCATGAAGCCTAATGAACATAGGCAGACAGCCAGACAGTCAGACAGGCAGACAGACAGACAGACAGACAGACAGGCAGGCAGGCAGGCAGGCAGGCAGGCAGGCAGGCAGACAGGAAGACAGGAAGACAGGCAAGCAGACAGACAGACAGACAGACAGGCAGGCAGGCAGGCAGGAAGACAGGCAGCCAGACAGCCAGACAGGCAGACAGACAGGAAGACAGACAGGCAGGCAGACAGGAAGACAGGCAAGCAGACAGGAAGACAGGCAAGCAGACAGACAGGCAGGCAGGCAGGCAGGCAGGCAGGCAGAAAGGAAGACAGGCAGACAGGCAGACAGACAGACAGGAAGACAGGCAGACAGACAGGAAGACAGGCAGACAGACAGGCAGATAGACAGACAGGCAGGCAGGCAGACAGACAGGCAGACAGCCAGACAGTCAGACAGGCAGACAGCCAGACAGTCAGACAGGCAGACAGCCAGACAGTCAGACAGGCAGACAGACAGACAGGAAGACAGGCAGACAGACAGGCAGACAGACAGACAGGAAGACAGGCAGACAGACAGGCAGGCAGGCAGACAGGAAGACAGGCAAGCAGACAGACAGACAGGCAGGCAGGCAGACCTGTTGGTCTTCCAGATGTGGATGGTGTCGGGGTCAGAGATGTTGTGCAGCAGGGCCTGCTCGTCCAGCAGGTCAAAGTAGTACTTGAGAGCCAGGGGGACTGGCCGGCTGGTGCTGAGGATCACCGTGAACAGGTCGTCCACAAACTTCTGGAGGGTTCCCTGGGGAGGGGGGGGGGAGAGGATGAGAGTGTAGGTGTCTGTTTGTGTATTTTTCTTGATGTGTGTGCATGTCTGTGTGTGTGTGTGTGTGTGTGTAACTTCATGGACAGCATCCTGGTGATGTAGCCTGGTGTGTGTGTACCTTCATGGACAGCAGCCTGGTGTGTGTGTGTGTGTACCTTCATGGACAGCAGCCTGGTGAGGTAGCCTGGTGTGTGTGTACCTTCATGGACAGCAGCCTGGTGAGGTAGCCTGGTGTGTGTGTGTGTGTACCTTCATGGACAGCAGCCTGGTGAGGTAGATCTCAGGGATCGCTTTGGCCCCACCCCTCTCCCTCATGCTCCCTCCGCGCTGCTTTGGAATCTCCGCCTCCTCGCTGGCCTTCACCAGGTGCCACAGCCTGACTCCGCCCTCCTCACCATCGTCCAGCATGGGGGTCTCTGTGGGCGCACGGCATCACTACCCAGCACACGCTTCACCTGACACGCACACGGAGAGGACCTGGGAACTAGGGTTCACCACTAACCATTGAACTAGGGTTCAACACTAACCACTGAACTAGGGTTCAACACTAACCACTGAACTAGGGTTCAACACTAACCACTGAACTAGGGTTCACCACTAACCACTGAACTAGGGTTCAACACTAACCACTGAACTAGGGTTCAACACTAACCACTGAACTAGGGTTCAACACTAACCACTGAACTAGGGTTCACCACTAACCACTGAACTAGGGTTCAACACTAACCACTGAACTAGGGTTCAACACTAACCACTGAACTAGAACCTTTTATTATCTGCTGCCGTTTGATCATGATCCTACAACACAGCTGTACAGCATCTGTAACATACAGTTACTTAGGAGAGGAGGGGGGGTGTTCACAGGAAGTACTCACTTTCTCCCTACAGTTACTTAGGAGAGGAGGGGGGTGTTAGCAGGAAGTACTCACTCTCTCCAGGTGAGTAGTCATGGCAGTCATGGTGCAGGTGTTTGGTGTTCCTGGTTACTAAAGTCACAGTGGCTCCATCAGGAACCTGCACAAACGAATAAACAAGACGCTTCATGAACAATAACAAAGATCTACGCTCAATCCAGTAATGGCTGTTTCAGTTTAGAACTGTTCTAGACACAGTGATCAGAGAAGACAAGAAAAGTGGTCTAGTGACCCCTGACCCTGTGGGGCTGCAGGGTGTCTAGTGTACCTATGTAACCCCTGACCCTGACCTTGTAGTGCTGAAGGGTGTTGAGGCGTTTCCAGGAGCCCTGCACCACCGACGTCAGATCCTCGTCCGACAGGATCAGGTGACCTGCCACGCCCGCGCGCCACTCTGGGGTCACACACACAGAGAGGACCACTCTGGGGTCACACACACAGAGAGGACCACTCTGGGGTCACACACACAGAGAGGACCACTCTGGGGTCACACACACAGAGAGGACAGGGTGCATGTGTTAGTCTGGTTAGTGGTCGGTACTGACCCAGGTGCAGAGGTAGTTAGTCTGGTTAGTGGTCAGTACTGACTCAGGTGCAGAGGTAGTTAGTCTGGTTAGTGGTCGGTACTGACCCAGGTGCAGAGGTAGTTAGTCTGGTTAGTGGTCAGTACTGACTCAGGTGCAGAGGTAGTTAGTCTGGTTAGTGGTCAGTACTGACTCAGGTGCAGAGGTAGTTAGTCTGGTTAGTGGTCGGTACTGACCCAGGTGCAGCGCGTCGGTGTGGGGTCTCTGGGAGAAGGATGTTCCCTTCCAGGCCTGCTCCAGAACCTTCTCCTTCACCTGGGTGATGGTGTCACAGTCCAGAACCTTGGCCGGTACCGTGGTAACCGGGCCACCGCTAGCCGCAGGCATCAGCACATTCAGCGTCTGCCGGACAGGGAGGATGGGGGGGGAGGGGTATGGACATGTGTGTGATGTCAGTGTTTATGCTTTATGTATGTGTGAGTGTGTGTGCCTGTACGTGTGTGTATGTGTGTGTGCATGTGTGTGTGTGCATGTGTGTGTGAGTGTGTGTGTGTGCGTGCGTGTCTGAGTGTGTGAGTGTGCATGTGTGCGTGCGTGTCTGAGTGTGTGTGTGCCTGAGTGCGTGTCTGAGTGTGTGTGTGTGTGAGTGTGTGCGTGCGTGCCTGAGTGTGTGTGTGTGTGCGTGTGCGTGTCTGAGTGCGTGTGTGTGTGAGTGTCTGAGTGTGTGTGTGTGAGTGCGTGAGTGTGTGTGTGCATGTGTGTGTGTGTGTGTGTGTGTGCGTGTGTGCGTGTCTGAGTGTGTGTGTGTGAGTCCTCACCAGCGTGCGGTACTCCACGTCCTCCCGGAGCAGCCGGTTGTCGTTGAGGGTGTACTTGGCCTTCCCCGTAACCGCGTCAACGGGACCCTTGTCCACCTGGTGCTTGATGGCCCTGAACAGCATGTAGAAGGCCTCACCCGCAGAGTCCTGCAGGAACACACACCACACACTCAGGTACCCAACACTCCTGCTGGGGCAGGTAGGGTTAGGGGCAGATGGGCAGGGTTAGGGTTAGGGGCAAGTGGGGTACCTACCCTGAGAGGGGTTAGGGGCAGATGGGCAGGGTTAGGGTTAGGGGCAAGTGGGGTACCTACCCTGAGAGGGGTTAGGGGCAGATGGGCAGGTAGGGTTAGGGGCAGGTGGGGTACCTACCCTGAGAGGGGTTAGGGGCAGATGGGCAGGTAGGGTTAGGGGCAGGTGGGGTACCTACCCTGAGAGGGGTTAGGGGCAGATGGGCAGGTAGGGTTAGGGGCAGGTGGGGTACCTACCCTGAGAGGGGTTAGGGGCAGATGGGCAGGTAGGGTTAGGGGCAGGTGGGGTACCTACCCTGAGGAAGGTGAACAGACAGATGGACATCCAGTTGGTCAGGAGCTTCTCCACCACAGACTCAGTCCTGAAACACAGAACACTGGTCTAGAACCCTGTCTTAGAACTAGAACCCTGGTCTAGAACCCATGCCTCTGAATCAGAACTCTGGTCTCAGTACTAGCTCCCTTGATATGGTGTTTCCATGCTTATACATACAACACACCAACACAACCTAACCCCACTCTCTGACACACACTCCCTCCATCCACCCCTCACCTCCTCACCTCCCTCAATCTCTCCCTCCCTCCCTCCCTCCCTCCAACCCTCCCTCTCTCCCCTCACTGACCTGCGCAGCATCAGCTTGGGGTTCTTGGCCACGTACTGCTCCACCAGGTCGTTGAGCAGTGTCTTCAGGATGTCGGTGAAGTACTCCAGTTTACCGTGCAGCGCAACCGTGAGGAGGGAGGCCAGGTAGGCGCGGTCACGCGGGGAGAAAGTCCTCTGCACCTCCAGAGTGTGGATGAACTGAGGGAGGAGAGGAGAGGGGGAGGAGAAGGATTACATTTTCTGTTCCTCTCTCTTCCCCCTGTGTCTCTCCCTCTATCTCTCTCCCTATGTCTCTCTCCCTCTGACTCTCTCCCTCTGACTCTCTCCCTCTGACTCTCTCCCCATGTGTCTCCCCCCTCCTGTACCGTGGTGAGGAACAGCTTGCTGTTGAGCAGGTTGGACAGCTGCACCAGGCCCTGCTCCACCGTGTGCCTGCGGGCCTCCGGCACGTCCAGCTCCCTCCTGAGCGGGGACTCCCGGTGCCCTGGGAAGAAGATGCGCTCGGCGTACGTGCCGTAGTCCAGGAAGGGGATGCCCGAGCCCCCCAGGTCACTGGACACGTCCATCATCTCTGTCATCAGGTCTGGAGGAAAGGAGAGGGGGGGAGAGGAGGAGTGGAGAGGAGTGGGGGAGGAGTAGGAGCATACCAGATAAAAAAGAAGGAGAGGAAGATAGAGAAAGAGGAGATCAAAAAATAGAAAGAAGGAATCAACAGGAATGGAGGGACAGGGTGAGGAGAGCTGGAGAGACAGGGAGCGCCCTGGTGAAGAGGAGGGAGAGGAGGAGGGAGAGGAGAGGAGGGAGGAGAGGAGGAGGGAGAGGAGGAGGGAGAGGAGGGAGGAGAGGGAGAGGAGGAGGGACAGGAGGGAGAGGAGGAGGGACAGGAGGAGGGAGAGGAGGGGGAGGAGGAGGGAGGACAGGAGGAGGGAGAGGAGGAGGGACAGAAGGAGGGAGAGGAGGGGGAGGAGGAGGGAGGAGAGGAGGAGGGAGAGGAGGGAGGAGGAGGAGGTAGAGGAGGAGGGAGAGGAGGGAGGAGAGGAGGAGGGAGAGGAGGAGGGAGGGGAGGAGGGAGAGGAGGGAGGAGGAGGGAGAGGATGGAGGAGGAAAAGGGAGAGGAGGAGGGAGAGGAGGAGGGAGGAGGAGGGAGAGGAGGGAGGAGAGGAGGAGGGAGAGGAGGGAGAGGAGGGAGGAGGAGGAGGGAGAGGAGGAGGGAGAGGAGGAAGGAGGAGGAGGAGGGAGAGGAGAGAGGAGGAGGAGAGAGAGGAGGGAGAGGAGGAGGGAGAGGAGGAGGGAGGAGGAGGAGGGAGAGGAGGAGGAGAGAGAGGAGGGAGGAGGAGGAGGGAGAGGAGGAGGGAGAGGAGGAGGGAGAGGAGGAGAGAGAGGAGGGAGGAGGAGGAGGGAGAGGAGGAGGGAGAGGAGGAGGGAGAGGAGGAGGGAGAGGAGGAAAGAGATCACTAACTCACCTGTGAACTCCTTCTTGCAGCGGTCTCTCACACTGGTCTCCAGGTTCTCCAGCTGGATCTGAACCTTCTTATAGTCTCTCATAGCCTGCTTACTCTTCCTCCTGAACCACACACACACACACATACACACACACCGCAGGAACGCACACACACACCGTGCGCAGAAACAACACAGGCACAGACACACACACGCACACAGATACATGCACACATATACACACAGTGCAAAACATGCATTATAAAAGCTCCTCTAGCACTGTAAAGCATCATAAAAGCTTTACAGTGAAATATAGAGACTCATGTATACGTGTGTGCGTGTGTGTATCTGTGTGCGTGTGTGTACCTGTGTGTGTGTGTGTGTGTACCTGTATATGAGCAGGATGATGAGGACGAGCAGGGCCAGTACAGAGGCGCCCACTCCCAGCCCCACCTGGGCCTCCAGCGGGAACATGGAGCGGCCCAGGGAGTCGTATTGAACTCGCCCCAGGGAGAAGTTCAGGTTCCCCATCTGAACCTGCTCAACACAGACACAGACCAGGTGAGTTACATATTAGACACAGACACATTTTAAATGATTACATGTCCGCCTGTAAGTGCCTTACAGTGAACTCTGGCAGAGCGTCCATCACTTCCTGTTTCCTGGTGGGCAGGACTCTGCTGGGATGGCGGCTCACAGTACAGGTGGTTGTGGGTGAGAGTCTTGACGGCACACACGCCTCCTCCAATCAGAGCCAGCACCTCCTGCTTGTGGATGGCCAGGTCCAGGTTCTCTCCCTGCAGCAGAGAGAGCAAGGATACAGCGGGGTTACACCTGGGTTAGACCAGGCCAGGTTAGACCTGGGGCCAGGATAGACCTGGTCTAGACCTAGACCATCCCAGGATAGACCTTGACCAAGATGGTGTCAGTGTGAATCAGTATTATACATAGTATAGTACAGTATAGCCCAGTACAGGGTAGTCCAGACTCTACAGAGATGACACTGCCAGGCTTGTGGTGGTAGGGCCGGCTGGGGTCCTGCTGGTTCAGGGGGTACAGGACTGGGTTGGGCTCGTAGCTGAACGCCTCGCTGCTCACCGAGCCAAAGGCAAAATGGAGGCTGTCCAACAGGAAGTCCACCTGGACCCGCGCACGCCTAGCTTCCTGTCCCACCGCCGGGGTGGGACACAGGATCAGGGAAGAGCTCCAGACCCCACAGCTGGACTCATACTGGGGGAGGAGGTGGGAGGAGGGGGGAGGAGGGGGGAGGAGGGGGGAGGAGAGGGAGGAGGTGGGAGGAGGGGGGAGGAGGGGGGGAGGAGAGTGGAGGAGGTTGGGAGGAGGGGGGAGGAGGGGGGAGGAGAGGGGAGGAGGTGGGAGGAGGGGGGAGGAGGGGGGAGGAGGGGGGAGGAGGAGGGGGGAGGAGAGGGGAGGAGGGGGGAGGAGGGGGGAGGAGGGGGGAGGAGAGGGGAGGAGGTGGGAGGATGGGGGAGGAGGGGGGAGGAGAGGGGAGGAGGGGGGAGGAGGGGGAGGAGGGGGGGAGGAGGGGGGAGGAGAGGGAGGAGAGGGGAGGAGGTGGGAGGAGGGGGGAGGAGAGGGGAGGAGGGGGTGAGGAGGGGGGAGGAGAGGGGAGGAGGGGGGAGGAGAGGGGAGGAAGGGGGAGGAGGGGGGAGGAGAGGGGAGGAGAGGAGGGGGGAGGAGGGGGAGGAGGGGGGAGGAGAGGGGAGGAGGGGGGGAGGAGGGGGGAGGAGGAGGAGGGAGGGGTCACTAACACACTCACTTTCTAACACACACAGGTCATCCCTCACACACACACACCTGTTGGACATGGCAGAGTTGTGTCTTCAGGACAGTCACACACACACACCTGTTGGACATGGCAGAGTGTGTCTTCAGGACAGGCCTGGCTCAGGTACGCTCCTCCTCCTCCTGCGGGGGGGCAGGGGGGGGGTCCGGGGGGCTGAGGGTCACCCTGATCCTGGGATCCTGCACCACGTCCAGGTACTGACCAGACACCCGGATCACCCTGCCCCCACTGGAGAGAGAGGAGAGAGAGAGAGAGAGAGAGAGAGAGAGAGAGAGAGAGAGAGAGAGAGAGAGAGAAGAGAGAGAGAGAGAGATGAGAGAGAAGAGAGAGAGAGAGAGAGAGAGAGAGAGAGAGAGAGAGAGAGGGGGGGGGACATAGAGAGAGGGAGAGAGGTCAGAATACAGCTGGGTTGTAAGACATGAAATTAATGAGAGGATGATGGGATGGATGAATGAAAGGATGGACAGACGGATTGAAACTGGATGGATGGATGCAGGATGCAGGGTGCAGGTGAGCCGTCCTACCTGAGGAAGCTCTTGGAGGGGGCAGCTGAGGTGATGTTGGGGTCGGGGGTTGTAGTGATACAGGGCAGCCTGCAGGTGGCGCTCCGCCCGGCCGAAGCGCACCGTCACACGCTGCTCCCCGGTGCTGTTGCTGCGCCCCGTCACACAGCTCAGCCGGCCGGCCAACACCTCAGACGCACTACAGCAGCCAGTCACTCAGTCAGTCAAACAGTTTCATATTGTTTAAATATATCGTTTTTACTGCACTGCATGTAATATATGTTATTGTTGCACTGTGCCTACTAGCTGAGAGTTGATTCCCCTGAGGTGAGCCTGGTAAACACCCTTACATGTGACACAGTGCTCTCCAATCAGAACGTTGACATCTCCAACACCCTTACATGTGACACGGTACTCCTCCAATCAGAACGCTGACATCTCCAACACCCTTACATGTGACACGGTACTCCTCCAATCAGAACGCTGACATCTCCAACACCCTTACATGTGACACGGTACTCCTCCAATCAGAACGCTGACATCTCCAGGGTGCCCGGTCCTCAGCCGGTGTCCCATGATGCTCAGCGTTGAGCCCACAGACCTCGGCCCTCGCTGGGGGGTCAATCCTGTCAGGACTGGGTCCTGGGGGGAGGAGGGAGGGAGGAGAGAGGGAGGGAGGGAGGGAGAGACAAAGAGAGAGGAGAGAACGAGAGATAGAGTGAAAGAGATGCAGAAGGACATTTCTACTTCTTTTAAAGCCAGGGGCACAGAATCCCTTAAATGGTTTCCTTAGCTAAGGAAAGATGTTAAGGGATTTACTGTATTGACAAAGTTGGAAAGTTGGAAAGAAAAATGTTTTTGTTTTTTAAAGAAAAGTTACTAAAGGTTGAAAAAAATTAGAAAATGCGTGTACATTTGCCATCTCTGACTGTCATTCTCATC
>NC_085021.1:22871612-22894112 GCF_963692335.1 Osmerus eperlanus | reverse complement strand
TAGGCAGACAGTCCTGCTGGAACACACACACACCATACACACCATACACACACACCATACACACACACACACCATACACACACACACCATGCACCCACACACACACACACACACACACCATGCACCCACACACACACACACACCATGCACCCACACACACACACACACCATGCACCCACACACACCATACACACACACACCATGCACCCACACACACCATACACACACACACCATGCACCCACACACACCACACACACACCATGCACCCACACACACCACACACACACACCATACACACACACACACACACACCATACACACACACACACCCACGCACACACCATACACACACACACACACACACACACACCATGCACCCACACACACACCATACACACACACACCATACACACACACACACACACACACACACACACCCACACCATACACACACACACACACATACCATACACACACCATACACACACCATACACACACACACACACCATACACACACACACCATACACACACACACCACACACACACACACACACCATACACACACACACACACCATACACACACACACCATACACACACACACCCACGCACACACCATACACACACACACACACACCATACACACACACACACACACCATGCACCCACACACACCACCCACACACACCATACACACACACACCACACACACACACACACACACACACACACCATGCACCCTCACACACACCATACACACACACACCATACACACACACACCATACACCCACACACACCATACACCCACACACACACACACACACCGTACACACACACACCATACACACACACCATACACACACACCATACACACACACACCATACACACACACACACCATGCACACACACACCATACACACACACACCAAACACACACACACCATACACACACACACCATGCACCCACACACACCATACACACACACACCATACACACACACACACCATGCACACACACACACCATGCACCCACACACACCATACACACACACACCATATACACACACACACCCACGCACACACCATACACACACACACCATAAACACACAAACCATTATACACACAATCCATAAACACACACATTAAAACACATACACAAAGCTGATTCAATCCTGACACAGTGCTACCATCAGTTATGATGCAATTTAAGATGTGTAATTAGGAAGCAGAAGTGTTCATGACATGTTGAAACAAACAACATACGTACGGTACGGTTTAAACAGATATTTTCTTTTGGCAAAAGTTGAGTTCTGTATCAGCACCAAAAGGTAAACGAGCAAATCACAGCGCCAATGGAGACATTACATCAACAAAACGTGAATCACTCGGACCAGAGAGACACAGGAGGAGGGATGCAGAGAAACAGCTTTATAGCAGCTGTAGTTCATGAACCCTGTTTATAACATTTCTGCTGAACTGACAAGAGGCTTGGGATCGGTGGTATGCAAAACCAACTGGACTTCAAAGAGTAGACTAGCAGTGGGGTTTTGTGTAAAATGTTTCGCTAGAGCAGGGGTCCCCAAACTATGGCCCGCCCACGCATTTGGACCGGCCCTCTGAACAATGTCAGAGATGTTTTTAGTTTAGTTTTTTATTAAAAAAATAAAGAAAAGTTCACACTGATTATTTTTGCATACGTAAGTAAATGTTTTGATTTCAATAGCAATGAATATGAAAAAAGGTAATTACGATAGTAATAATGCTCTTTTAATAGGCTATATACCAATTGATATGTACGGATGTATGGTGCATAACAAAATAATAAACTAATCTAGTATAATAAATACATTTAAAATCATAATAAAATCTCAACAATAATACTGGTAGTTACTCCGGCCCATGGTATTTTCTGTTACAGACCGATCAGGCCCCACATTAAAGAAAGGAAAATGATCTGGCCCTTGCAGAAAAAAGTTTGGGGACCCCTGCGCTACAGAGTAGCTGTGTACCATTGCTAGCTGTGTATCCTGACTAACTGTGTACCATGGCTAGCTGTGTAGCATGGCTAGCTGTGTATCCTGACTAGCTGTGTAGCATGGCTAACTGTGTAGCATAGCTAACTGTGTAGCATGGCTAGCTGTGGAGCATGGCTAACTGTGGAGCATGGCTAACTGTGTAGCATGGCTAGCTGTGGAGCATGGCTAACTGTGTAGCATGGCTAGCTGTGGAGCATGGCCAACTGTGGAGCATGGCTAACTGTGTAGCATTGCTAACTGTGTAGCATGGCTAGCTGTGGAGCATGGCTAACTGTGGAGCATGGCTAACTGTGTAGCATGGCTAGCTGTGGAGCATGGCTAACTGTGGAGCATGGCTAGCTGTGGAGCATGGCTAACTGTGGAACATGGCTAACTGTGTAGCATGGCTAGCTGTGGAGCATGGCTAACTGTGTAGCATGGCTAGCTGTGGAGCATGTATAACAGTGTAGCATGGCTAGCTGTGTAGCATGGCTAGCTGTGGAACATGGCTAACTGTGTAGCATGGCTAGCTGTGGAGCATGGCTAAATGTGTAGCATGGCTAGCTGTGGAGCATGGATAACAGTGTAGCATGGCTAACTGTGTAGCATGGCTAGCTGTGGAGCATGGCTAACTGTGTAGCATGGCTAGCTGTGGAGCATGGATAACAGTGTAGCATGGCTAACTGTGTAGCATGGCTAGCTGTGGAGCCAGTCCAGTTGTCCCTGACAAAAGCACTCACCACGAGGCCTGGCTCCGCTGGGTCTGACTGGTACTCTGCTGACAGGGCAGAGTCACGGCTGGGGTCAGGGTTGGGACTAGGTTCAGGGTCAGGGTTGGGACTAGGGTCAGGGTTGGGACTAGGGTCAGGGTTGGGACTGGAGATAGGGTCAGGGCTGGGATCAGGGTTGGGACTAGGGTCAGGGTCAGGATTGGGACTGGGGTCAGGGTCAGAAATAGGGTCGGGGTTGGGATTGGAGATGGGGTGAGAGTTGGGGGCAGGGTGTGGTGTGTGGGCACGGAAAGGTGAGGTCTGGTTGGTACCAACGACTTCAGTGGGCATGGTGACACTCAACACTGTTGTGCCAGTCTCCATCTCTCCATCCAACTTCTCAATTTCTCCCTCCTCCTCCTCCTCCTCCCCTCCTCCCAGCCTCTCCTCCGGCCCCTTCGAGGGGGCGGGGTGGGGGGTCTTTGGGTCCAGGGAAGTGAAGGGGAACCCCAGCAGGGCCACCCCACCGGAGGAGGTGGCGGTGAGGTCAGACTCTGACACGCTGCTAGGGCTGCTGGGAAATGTAGTTTCCGGGGCCTCCAGAAGCCAGTCCTGAGGATCGGTCTGGGTGTGGGTCCTGGGGCCCTCTCCTGTCTCTGTCCCCCCCTCCCCTGGCTCTGTTGTTGCCCTGGAGATGCTCTCCCCGCCCCCCCCAGCCGAGGCCTCTCCCCCCTGCTGGGTGGTGGGGGTGGCGCCCAGGGGAGCGCTGGAGGGGGGAGTGATCAGGGGGGACCAGGGAGAGGCGTTGGCCTGGCCAGTGGTAGTGGGCTGGGGTGCTGGGGTGGTTGTGACAGGAGAGGTGGGTTGGGCAGATGCCCCCTGGAGTAGGGGTGGGCGAGAGGGGGAGGTTGGGACAGTTGATTGGGAGGAGTCTTGTGTTTTGGTCGTTGTGGGGGAGCTGGCAGCGGTGGTGGTGGGGGTGGGGATGGAGGGTAGTGGTGGTTTGTACTTGAGAGGAACACACATGACAAGAGAGGGGAGAGCATGGATAGAAAAGGGACAAGGGTAAAACAAAAGGAATAAACATGAATTCACACAAACAAATGCTGAAAAACACTGTCAACAAAACAATGGAATTACTATGACTCAGCACACTGAACAGTGAGAACAAACACAAACAAACATACATTTTTTATTAAACATTTAGCACACAGAATGTCCATGAAACGGAGATGGTGTCTATCCAGAAAACCTGGTGACTTTATATTTGATTAGAATGTTTTTTTCTATATGATAACATTTTGGTAAATATAATCCAAACACCTCACATGCCCATTTCCCTAGGACCAGGGGTGAGTTCCCTAGGACCAGTAGGACCAGGGGTGAGTTCCCTAGGACCAGTAGGACCAGGGGTGAGTTCCCTAGGACCAGGGGTGAGTTCCCTAGGACCAGTAGGACCAGGGGTGAGTTCCCTAGGACCAGTAGGACCAGGGGTGAGTTCCCTAGGACCAGGGGTGAGTTCCCTAGGACCAGTAGGACCAGGGGTGAGTTCCCTATGACCAGTAGGACCAGGGGTGAGTTCCCTAGGACCAGGGGTGAGTTCCCTAGGACCAGGGGTGAGTTCACGCTCTATGGTAGGTGCATACACTAACAACACTAACCTCTTTAGCATGTTGCTAGGACACCTACACCTCTTTAGCATGTTGCTAGGATACCTACCTGCTGGTTGTGTGTGGCTCAGTATTTTTACTCTGTGCAATAAAATGGAATCTAATCTAAACAATTCAAATAAAAAAATAAGTTTGGACAGTGCTAGTTAGCGTGATGCTAGGCCTACCTGCTGGTTGTGGATGGTGACGCCCAGGTCGCAGGTGTGTTTGTGGGTGCACAGGTGCTGGTGGATGCACCAGTTACAGCCCCAGCGGCTGCTCACGCACCCCCGGCACCTGCAGCAGGAGCCAGGGGGGAGGAGGCAGTTAGCCAGGGGTGTGTGTGAGACAGTGTGTGTGTGTGTGACAGTGTGTGTGTGTGTGTGTGACAGTGTGTGTGTGTGTGTGTGTGTGACAGTGTGTGTGTGTGTGTGTGTGTGACAGTGTGTGTGTGTGTGTGTGTGTGTGACAGTGTGTGTGTGTGTGACAGTGTGTGTGTGTGTGTGTGTGACAGTGTGTGTGTGTGTGTGTGTGACTGTGTGTGTATCTCACGGTCTGCGTCCAGACAGCTCCTGCACCAGCTCACAGTCGTAGAAGGTGAACTCAGCGGACACCAGCGTCACGTTCAGGAAGCGCACAGACAGTGGCACCGTCACTGAGTCTATAACCACACACGGACAATCTTATTTTCTTATTCGCATCAGTTCAATATGTAGGCTACATTTATAGAAAATCAACTTAAATAGCCTACAACATTTAGCCTAATTAAACAATGATGAACAATGATTTGATATAGGCTACACACCATAGCCATGTTAAACGTATGGCTATATGGTAGTTTGTGATTTCAAATGTTTAGGCATCAGGCATAGGCTTATATCTCAATCTAAATTATCTGAGTATAATTATCATAGCTATATAATTGTTAACAGTAGCCTACAATTGCAAAACAAAGCTAAATCCATAGGCTACACCTATCCTCCATTTTCCCGACACAAAAACCATGTAAAAAAGTTAGGATACTGGGTAATGTATTGATTAATAGTAGGTTCAAACAAAACACAAACACTGCTACTTCCTGTTCCGACAACACAAACACTGCCACTTCCTTTTCTGACACAACACAAACACTGCCACTTCCTGTACAAACAAAACACAAACACTGCCACTTCCTGTACAAACAAAACACAAACACTGCCACTTCCTGTACAAACAAACACAAGCACTGCCACTTCCTGTACAAACATAACACAAACACTGCCACTTCCTGTTCCAACACAAACACAAACACTGCCACTTCCTGTACAAACAAAACACAAACACTGCCACTTCCTGTACAAACAAAACACAAACACTGCCACTTCCTGTTCAAACAAAAAACAAACACTGCCACTTCTTGTTCCAACACAACACAAACACTGCCACTTCCTGTTCCAACACAAAAACAAACACTGCACACACAGCTGTTCCAACACAACACAAATACCAGTGTTCTGTGGCAAAAGACCGTAACTTCAATTTTGTCGAAAATTAGTTTTTGTCATTTTTGGAACATTTAAGAACATTTTTCAGAAAATAGGGGGTTGTCTTCACCGTAACTTCCAAAATCCCTAGAAAAGCCAAGGCAGAATGCCTTAACATCAGTTGCTGTTCTTTGCCTTTGTTTTGCGGCACTCAAGAAAGTTCAAACTGAGTTACGGTTTCACTTACTTACCCTAACTACTAGGTAACCTAGCAACAACAAAAAATCTCATAGCGACTACCAACGAATCTTTCAGCTACTTTGACAATCTCCGTTGTCGTTGTTGAGCAGCAGTTAAACAATGAATTTGATGGCCTGCCTTTTCTTGTAACAAGAAGTTAAATCCACAGCATGATTTTTGAGCATTAGCCTAGCCTACTCGCTGGTGTTCAACACAAAACATCCCAAACATGAGTCGTTCGTGAGTATCCTACCCTGGCAATTCAATCAAAAACACGAGTCTTGTGACAGTCACCCACCTGTATGTTACACAGGCTTATAATATACAGAGTTTATATCGTGATCAGCAACCAAGTGAGCAAAGAAACGGAAGTTGCTGTTTTTTGCCTTGGCATCAACGTTCAGTACCGTAACTTCAAAATAGGGGTCAAAAGTGAAGTTTAAGATCAATATTTTTTATGTAGATAAATGTATTTACTAAAACATCAAACTGCCAGATTTCCAGTGTCCTACCTATAATACATTTGGCAGGACAACTAAAAAACTTTGAAGTCATTTTTCTCAGTTCTACACTCTGGTGAGTTAAGGTATTTTGCCTTTGAAGGGCAGTGTTGTAGTCAAGACCACCTAAACCGAGACCAAGTCATGACCAGGCCCAAACGTAATACGCGGGTGCAGAATTCCAACGAAAACCCGCGGATTTTCAAATAGAACGCATTCTTTAGACAGCCACTGTTTCGCCTATCTTCCTCATTCACTTTTGTGGTGCAAGGAGGGGTGATGGGTAATTTCAAATTAGAAATGAATTAGGTTATTGGTTGCATTTGAAGCGTGACGTTTTACATCCAATAACAGTAATGATATTAACAAATAAATTAAACAATGCACAGGCAATTTAGTGATATTCCCACAGTTGTGGTCTGGACCGGTCTTAAAATAAAATCCTGAGTCCTCTTTGTCCGAGACAAGAGCGAGTAAAAATGCGGTAGATTCCGAAACGACACAGAGACCTTCAAAATGTTGTCTCGAGACCGACCGAGTACGACAACACTGAAACACACCTCACAGTCTGTAAACACACCTCCCAGTCTGTAAACACACCTCCCTGTCTGTAAGCACACCTCCCAGTCTGTAAACACACCTCCCAGTCTGTAAACACACCTCCCAGTCTGTAAGCACACCTCCCAGTCTGTAAACACACCTCCCAGTCTGTAAGCACACCTCCCAGTCTGTAGGCACACCTCCCAGTCTGTAGGCACACCTCCCAGTCTGTAAGCACACCTCCCAGTCTGTAAACACACCTCTCAGTCTGTAAGCACACCTCCCAGTCTGTAAGCACACCTCCCAGTCTGTAAACACACCTCCCAGTCTGTAAGCACACCTCCCAGTCTGTAAACACACCTCCCAGTCTGTAAGCACACCTCCCAGTCTGTAAACACACCTCTCAGTCTGTAAACACACCTCCCAGTCTGTAAGCACACCTCCCAGTCTGTAAACACACCTCCCAGTCTGTAAACACACCTCTCAGTCTGTAAACACACCTCCCAGTCTGTAAGCACACCTCCCAGTCTGTAAGCACACCTCCCAGTCTGTAAGCACACCTCCCAGTCTGTAAACACACCTCCCAGTCTGTAAGCACACCTCCCAGTCTGTAGACACACCTCCCAGTCTGTAAGCACACCTCCCAGTCTGTAAACACACCTCCCAGTCTGTAAACACACCTCCCAGTCTGTAAGCACACCTCCCAGTCTGTAAACACACCTCCCAGTCTGTAAACACACCTCCCAGTCTGTAAGCACACCTCCCAGTCTGTAGACACACCTTCCAGTCTGTAGACACACCTCCCAGTCTGTAGACACACCTCCCAGTCTGTAAACACACCTCCCAGTCTGTAAGCACACCTCCCAGTCTGTAAGCACACCTCCCAGTCTGTAAACACAAACTAAGTGGAGAGAACAGCTGACTACCCGCTAGCCTGGCTACCAGCCCTGAGCAGAAGCAGGTTATCAGACATTGATGCGGAGAGGCTGTCAGCCATCACTTACCCTGACCTTGACCAATAGGAGGCAGGGTGTTGGCGTCGGGGGTGGAGCAGGTGACGCCAGTGTCGGTGATGGAGGCGGGGCTCCGGGTGTCCTGGTAGAAGCAGGAGTAGGACTCCCCCTCTGATAGGCTGGGTAGGGCTGGGACCGACACCACCACCTGGGGGCGGGGCATAGGGGGAGAGAGAGAGAGAGAGAGAGAGAGAGAGGGGGAGAGAGAGAGAGGGGGAGAGAGAGAGGGAGAGAGAGAGAGAGAGAGAGAGAGAGAGAGAGAGAGAGAGAGAGAGAGAGAGAGAGAGAGAGAGAGAGAGAGAGAGAGAGAGAGAGAGAGAGAGAGAGAGAGAGAGAGAGAGAGAGAGAGAGAAAGGAAGGAAGGAGGGAGGGGAGCAAAGGGAGAGGGGAAGAGGTACAACAAGAAAGATTTACATAAACAATCCAAGTAAAGAATTCAAGAGACAGAACAAAACAGAGTGATAGAGAGTGTGAGTGTGTGTGTCCTACCTCAGCTCTCTCTCCTCTGCTGATGTTGTTGATGCTGAGGAACTGGGCTCTCAGACAGCTCTGCTGGCGGTCAAAACTCCACAACCACTGCCCCCCCCGGGCCCCCCCCAGGCACTCCAACCTCTGGACACACCTGGTGGGGAGGGAGAAACCATACAGGGATTTAAATTAGCAGCTCTGTTGAATGCCCCCACCCTCCCCTCCCCTCCCTCTCTGCCCCCCCTCCCCCTCTGACCCCCCCTCCCCTCCCCCTCTGCCCCTCCCTCTCTGCCCCTCCCTCTCTGCCCCCCCTACCATACATGCACCTGTCCTCCAGACCTCCATGTCTGTTTCTCTCACCTGCCCTCCAGGACGCACCATCCACAGTATGGGTCCCGGGCCTGCAGACAGCCTGCACAGTCCAGGTGTTCTCCACACTCCGCCACGGGTCGCCGCTCCACCTGGGGGGGTGGGACTGACACTGTGACGGCCTTCAAATGTTCAATATTTAATCTGCTGCTTTTTATAACAACTCAACTGGTGTTCCCCTCCCCCCCTACCCCCTGCTTTCCTCCATCCTCCTCCACCCCCCTCACCCCTGATCTTAACCCCCCCTGCCCCATCCTCCTCCACCCCCCTCACCCCTGATCTTAACCCCCCCTGCCCATCCTCCTCCACCCCCCTCACCCCTGATCTTAACCCCCCCTGCCCCATCCTCCTCCACCCCCCTCACCCCTGATCTTAACCCCCCCTGCCCCATCCTCCTCCACCCCCCTCACCCCTGATCTTAACCCCCCCTGCCCCATCCTCCTCCACCCCCCTCACCCCTGATCTTAACCCCCCCTGCCCCATCCTCCTCCACCCCCCTCACCCCTGATCTTAACCCCCCCCCCTCGCCCCATCCTCCTCCACCCCCCTCACCCCCTGCCTCCAGTCCCCCTGAGGCTGGACCCTTGACCTCTGACCAGCCTGTCTCTTTATCCAGTGTGGGTCTGTCTAACTTCACCATGCTGCTTTCAGGAAGAGCCCCAGTGAGACTAATCACACACAATGAGGTGAATTGTTGAACAGCATACAGCTGGTACACACACAGAAACACGCTCACATACACACACAGATACACACAGTGGGTGCGTGTGTGTATGCATGTGTGTGAGACTCACAGTGTGTGTGGTCATGATGTAGATGTGTGTGTGTGAGACTCACAGTGTGTGTGGTCATGATGTAGATGTGTGTTCCAGAAGAGTCCAGCAGCAGGTCAGGGTGGACAGCAGAGTCTGGCTGGACAGAGGTGACGGAGTACCTCTCTACCTGTCCCCCTGGACCCAGGAACACCTGCACACACACGCACGCACAAGCACACACACACGCACAAGCACACACACACGGACAAGCACACACACAAACACACACCCACATGCAGACACACATGCACACGCAGACACACACACAGTTACAGAAACAAATTTACAGTGCAATTTCTCCCTCCCCCTCTTCCCATCTCTCTCTATTGGTGTTAAGTTACAGATGCCAGGAGTGATCTGAACTCTAACAAAAATCCTGGACATCTAACAGAAAGAGGTTAGCACTAAACACTAAGGAGAAAAAGGGAGATACGAGAGGAGAGAGAGAGAGGAGAGAGAGAGGAGAGAATAGAGGAGAGGAGAGAGAAGGAGAGAGGAGAGAGAGGAGAGAGAGGGGAATCCTGTTCATCTGAGTGTAGAAGCTTTAATGAAATCTCCACCTCCACAGAATCAGGATATGGAGGCAGAGATTAGATTTCACACACACTCTCTCTCTCTCCTGAGTGTAGGACATGGCTGTGAGTATGGGGTAGAGCTGGTCTGATCTATCTTAACCCTGTTAAAACCTGTAAACCTGTTACCATGGTGAGAGGTGAAAGGTGATGACACACAGAAGACAGTGGAGGAACTGAGGAGCCATGCTGGATCAGAACATCCAGAGAGAGAGAGAGAGAGTGGGGGAAGGAATGAGTGTGTGAGGAGCCAGGCTGGATCAGAACATCCAGAGAGAGAGAGAGAGTGTGGGGGAAGGAATGAGTGTGTGAGGTTGTGTATATAAATGTGTGTCTGTGTGTGTGGGCATACGTATGGTTGTGTGTGTGTATGAACTGCCATGGGTGTGTGGTAGTGTGTATGTGTGTGTGATTGTATGTATAAGTGTGTGTGTTCATTCATGTATGTGGAAGCTGTGGAATGTGGCCTGTTGAGATGAGATAATCCTGTCTGATTAGGAGGAGGGAGGGAGGGATGGGAGAGAGGGAGGGGAGAGAGGGAGGGAGGGGAGAGAGGGAGGGAGGGGAGAGAGGGAGGGAGGGAGGGAGGGAGGGAGGGAGGGAGGGAGGGAGGGAGGGAGGGAGGGGAGAGGAAGGGGAAAGAGATTGGGCTAGGGAGAGCGTAGAGAGGGGAGGGAGGGGAGAGAGTAGAGAGGGAGGGGAGAGAGAAGAGAGGTGAATGCATTATTCTAGAGTATTCTAGAGTATAACTAGACAAGATTGAGTTTCTGGGGGAGATGTGAGGAAGAGTGCTTGTGGCCGCTGCACTGGGGCAGGTTATTTAACTATCTCACCTCCAAACCTGTTGTTTAAACTCATATCAAATGGGCAAATATTTGGAGAAAGACAAGAGTTTTCATGGGTGTACTTACATTTTACAACTGATATCTCTGTATTTTTCAAATTAGTATGCTTATTATTATTTATGAAGATTGTATAGATTAAAAAGCATACAACATACATGTTTGGCTTCTTGAACACATACAAATACTAAAAGTGAATTTAGAATGAGACCTAAAGGTGTGACTGACACAGTTGCATCAAAACTAAGAAATTGGGCAATCCTGTCCCCAAAAAATCCTAAACTATAATATAACTTAAACATTCCGTTAATTTTATTGTGTTAGCTCAATCGTGATTCAAACTGTCTGCAAACTGAAAATATGCCCCCAAGTAAGTTTGAAATGTATTGATAGAAAAAAAAAAAAAAAAAAAAAAAAAAAAAAATTGCTGGAAATATGGTTTGACGCATTTCCAATTGAACTGTTGTCTAGCAAGTATAGTATATGGTCTGTCTATCCAATCCAATAGTTCAGATAGTAGATTGCATCGATTGCTCCCGCACAATTTGATGCCCCTCTCGTGGTTTATTGATAATCGATCAGTCCCACCACAATAATTGCTGAGCAACAGCGCTGAGACAAGGACAACAAAGGTAACGAAGTACTTAGCTAACTGGCTAAACGGTGCTTAGCTAACTGGTACCGCGAGCTACCGGACTAAGTACTTAGCTAACTGGCTAAGCAGTGCTTAGCTAACTGGTACCGCGAGCTACCGGATTAACGAAGTGCTTAGCTAACTGGCTAGTACTGCGAGCGACCAGATTAACTAAGTACTTAGCTAACTGGCTAAGCGGTGTTTAGCTAACTGGTACTGCGAGCTACCGGAATTTGTTGACCTGGGTTATGCAATATGCAGAATGTTTTTTTAGCAAACATTTTTCAATCTTTCTAAACTTTTTTTTGGAAACCTTTGCTAAATACAAATTTTCAACCTTTAAAAAAACTTTTTTTTCAAACTTTTTTTTCTTGTTGCCTTCTGCCTTGCTCCATGGTAGCTTTGTAGACTATCTTACGTTTGTGGTGCGTGACAGCAGGAAATTAAAAATACTTAGTTATTTCCCATCTCTGTATATTGTCAATTAAACTTAATCTTCACTTTCTTAACTTTAATGCAGATTTCAGATTGGTTGATAATAGCCGTCAATCACTCCTTGTCACTGCACTCTGTTGTCACGTGACAGGGAGCTAACTAGCGTGCAAAATTTGAAGACCTGAAAAGACAATATGAAAATCTACACCAACGAAAAGCTAGCGGTTCACTAGCACGGGTGGCCTGATACCTGAGGAGGGGGTTTAAGCGCTCGGCTACACATGAAAGTACCTTGTGGAGGTTTCCCTGGTCATCTCCCAGGAAGGCGATGGAATGTCCCTCCCTCACGCTGACCGCCACGGCTGTGAGACGGGCGGGCGAGCTGACCAATACCGCATCGGCTTCCAGCGGGACCCGGCTCGCCATTGGACTGGGGGTGTGGTCTGAGCCACAGGGATACGCCTTCAGGGTGTTCTAGAACAGCGATACGTACTGTAGCTTAGTGTGTGTGCCCGTGCACTTGTATATGTGTGTGTTACCTTTTACATTTTCTTTGTTTAACAGATGCTTTCATCCAAAGCGATGTACAAATCATGATTCTAGAAAGTACAGCTGAAGATCCATGATCAGAAGTGCAGAGTTCTAACAGTGTTTCAGAGGTCAGAGTTCTAACAGTGTTTCAGAGGTCAGAGTTCTAACAGTGTTTCAGAGGTCAGAGTTCTAACAGTGTTTCAGAGGTCAGAGTTCTAACAGTGTTTCAGAGGTCAGAGTTCTAACAGTGTTTCAGTAGTCAAGAAAGGGTCTGTGTTTACCAGGCACAGCGCAAAATAACCACACAGTGTGTGTATCTGTGTGTGTGTGTGTCTGTGTGTGTGTACAGGAATGTGTACTTCTGCCAGAGATAATAATCCCTCTCGACTCTGGCAGTCCCAGAGAGAGGGAAGGCAAGGCTCCTCGCTGACCCCAACCTCCACAACTGGGTCACTCTCTTCTTCCTCTCGTTTATTATGAAGACTTCTGTCTTCACTGCATCCCTTTCTGCTCTCCCTCTCTCTCTACTCCTTCCCTTTCTCTTTTCTCTCTGTCCATCTCTCTCTCATCTCACTGTCTCTTTTTCTCTTCCTATCTGTCACTCTCTCCAACTCCCTCCCCCCTTTCGCTCTCTCAGTGAGAGCTTACAAGCCAGGAGGTCCAACCAGGATAACTAGAGTAAGTGGCAGTTAGTTTGGCTTTTCCTTTATAGAAAAGTAGGACAAAAAACAAGCTAAAACTTACATCAAAATTACATTTAATCCCTGAGGAGAAGTAGAGGAGAGATACCAGGAGACAGTTACAGTGATCATCATCCAGACTGCCCCTGCAGTACCAGTGTCTTCCAGGTGGGGGCCGTGGGCAGGTTGGTGTGACTTGATTTGACTCCCTCTATCTCTCTCTCCCTCTATCTCTCTCTCCCTCTATCTCTCTCTCCCTCTATCTCTCACTCCTTCCATCTCTCTCACTCCTTCCATATCTCTCACTCCTTCCATCTCTCTCACTCCTTCCATCTCTCTCACTCCTTCCATCTCTCTCACTCCTTCCATCTCTCTCACTCCTTCCATCTCTCTCACTCCTTCCATCTCTCTCACTCCTTCCATCTCTCTCTCTCCTTCCATCTCTCTCACTCCTTCCATCTCTCTCACTCCTTCCATCTCTCTCACTCCTTCCATCTCTCTCACTCCTTCCATCTCTCTCACTCCTTCCATCTCTCTCACTCCACAATCCTCCCATCCCCTAGGGGGCGCTTTCCTCACCTGCGGCAGGTTGGCGCAGCTGGATTTGACCTCGTACTCGATGTAGGCCCCCTCTCCTCCGTCCTCCGCCCTCCCGTCCTGCGTGTAGCAGAGGTCCCTGGCGGAGTCCATGCGGCGGTCCAGCTCCTCCAGGGGGAACAGGCAGAGGGCCGAGGCCTCCAGGGGGCCCAGCCTGGAGGAGAAGACCCCCAGGACGGCCTGGCCCTCCCCGCCTGACCCCTCTCCCACCTGGGCCGCCTGGAGGAGGTTGTAGACCCTCCCTGAAGAGGAAGAGGAGGTGGAGGAGGAGCGGCAGACGAGAGGCACCTCTACGTAGGAGTAGTAGGAGGAGTCGTCCGTGCAGACGCGGGCGGCGAAGGTCCGGTACTCGCGCGTCAGGGCCTTGATGTCACGCCGGTAAAACAGGAAGTAGACAAACCCGCTTCTGGAGAACGCCGCCACGAAATGGTGGTCGTACTCCGACAGCCGCCCGGCCACGCCCAGCTTGGCAGTCTCCTCATACGAGAACACGGGCGCGGTCGCCAGGTGGCGCGTGGAGATGGGCGGGTGCCCGCTGGTGTAGCCCCGCCCCACGTACAGCACCGCCCCCTCGGCCCTCTGCACCACCAGCCCCACCGTGGACACGTCTGGGTCGTTAGCAGCCACGTACTGCGTGTCGACGGGGCGGTGGGCGGAGTAGAGCACCTGGCTGATGTTGCCCAGGCTGCGTTTCTGACAGGTTCCCTGCAGGACGCTGCCACAGGTGATCAGCTCACCTGCACCTGCGTCCACCAGGAGCAGCTTGTTGTGGTTGCTGGTGCGGCGCCCCTGCGGACAGTTGTCCGGGGTCACGGGGGGGAGGCAGTCCTTGCTGTCGCTGACGGGGCCCGTGGTCTCCTCCTGCTCCAGACGGAGGGTGCCCCCCGGCCCCCCGACGGCCCCCAGCTGGAAGAGGTGGTCCCGGGCCCCCACGTAGATGCGGGTCACCCTGGGGTCCGAGTGGAGCACCAGGTGTTGGAACTCAGTGTCGTTACGGGAGAAGAGGGGGTAGGAACGGGCGTCCAGGGTGGTGGGGGAGGAGAGGAGGGGGAGGAGGAGGAGGAGGAGGGAGGGGAGGGAGGACGTAGACCTGTGTGGCGCCCCCTGCAGGTGTGGCATGGTCAATGATCTGGAGAGACAGAGGGAGTTTGGGGTAAGAGAGGGAGGGATAGAGACAATAGGCTAATAGCCTAAACCTTAGCCTAAACCTTAGCCCCGGTCGTAGTCCTAGCCCTAGCTATGGATAACCCTCAGGCTATGGCAGGGTAGATATGAAGCTTACCATGGAGGGTTCTGATCTGGAGAAGCCTGGATCACCTGGACACGGACCCCATCTCTCCTCCTGCAGAGAGGGGGAGGGAGGAGGGGAGGAGGAAGGGGGGTGAGACAGGACAGAGAAAGGGTGAGTCTGGAGTGTATGCATGAACATTAAAGGTAGCAGGTGTGTTTGTCTTGCCTCCTCCATGTCTGCTAAGTGTGTGTGTCTTGCTGTGTCTGTGTGTGTCTTGCTGTGTGTGTGTTTGTGTCTTGCTGTGTGCATGTGATGGTGTGTGTGCATGCGTGCGTCATGGTGTGTGTGTGTGTCTTGCTGTGTGTGTGTCTGCTAAGTGTCTTAAACTATTTACTTATTCATGAGGAGAAGATTAGAGGTATGTTTCTTCTTGGCCACACCACTAACCTCTTGTACCAGTGTGTGTGACAGTGTTTGAGTGAGCGCTGTGTGTTGTGTGTGTGTGTGTAGGGTGGGTTTATTTCACAGCCTGTTTCACCCCAACCCAAGCCCCACCCTGGAGCCAAGATGATGTGTGTGTGGGGGTGTGTAAGTGTGTGCCCAGTTCAAGATGAAGAGCATGGTGTGATTGCCCCTAGGCTGTGTGCTTCGTAGCTGTGTGTGGAATGTCTGCTACGCTCCGAGGGGACTAGAAATAACCTGAGGGTTAGAGGCTGGACGGCAGGACTGGGGGCGCACACACACACATATGCACACACACACTTACACATACACATGCATACACTTCAAGGAAACTTGATATCTGCCACTTTGTACATGATTCATGTCTAACTTTCTCTCCAGCTTTCTCTCTCCTTCTCCCTTCCCTCTCTTTCTCTCTCCATTCCCCTGAGTCTCTATGGTCAGTGTCTCCATTCACCAGAGTCTCCATGGACAGCTCTAATCAGCAGCGAGGGTCAGGGACCCCATGAAGAATGTGAGGTCAGGACCAGAGTCTTAGATAGAGAGGGAGAGAGAGGGGGAGACAGAGGGAGAGAGAGGGGGAGACAGAGGGGGAGAGAGAGGGAGACAGAGGGAGAGAGAGGGGGAGAGAGAGGGGGAGAGAGGGGGGGGGAGAGGGGGAGAGAGAGGGGGGGGGAGAGAGGGGAGACAGCCAGAGTGCCAGGGAAAGGGGGATCCCCAGCTAGTACCCGGCCTCAGGGCCCAAGTCTTGGGGTCCTGGCAGGGCCAGGCTGGGGCTGGAGGGTTGCCCTGGCGCCCAGCCACATGGGACAGTACCGTCTGTTTGAGTTAGGGATGACCTCGGATCAGCTCTCTCACACACACAGACAATCTGTCTTAATTTCTCTCTCACACTGAAGCACACACACACTGTTGCTGTCTAACCCCCTGCAAACACACATGAGCACACACAGACACCGCACACACACCACACACACATACCAGACATGAGCTAGGAGCCTTTCTAGACAAAGTCCTAGTGTGAGAGAGACATTTTGTGTGTGTATGACTGTGTGTAAGAGAGAGGTTGTGTCCATGTGTGTAAGAGAGACGGTGTGTTTGTGTGTGAGAGAGAATGTGTGTGTTTCTGAGGGCTTTCTAATTTACGATCTAGAACAGGTGACCTCTACTTCTAATCTTTAGTTTCTCCTCAACATGAACGCCAGCAGAACTCCACCACGGCGGTGTGCCAGACCACCGAATACAAGTTTACTTTCCAAACAACCTAAATACCTCAAAAAGAGGAGACTCATTTAGATGTGTTTACGATGTGTTTCATTCATTTGTTTGTTTTACGAGATAGTAGGTTATGACAAGGAAACATGTAAGATGTCAAACGCAGGTGGGGGATAACCGCTAACAGAGGCAGATGTAGATTAAGCTAACCGCTAACAGAGGCAGATGAGGCTAACCGCTAACAGAGGCAGATGTAGATGAAGCTAACCTCTAACAGAAGCAGATGAAGCTAACTGCTAACAGAGGCAGATGAAGGTACCCGCTAACAGAGGCAGATGAAGCTAACCGCTAACAGGGGCAGATGAGGCTAACCGCTAACAGAGGCAGATGAAGGTACCCGCTAACAAATAAGATGTGCCATGGGGTACTTCTAGCTTTATAATTTGAAACATTTTAATACGATAGAATGAAAATATATAAATAAAAATGCCTAATTCAACAAAGTATAGCTTGTGTGTCATTGTGTGTGTGTGTTGTTGCTGTGTGTGTGGTCACCATAGAGAGATCAGAGTGAAAGAGCTAATATTATGAAAGGAGGATGTACTCATGGTTGGCCCTCCTTCACTTCCGACCACACACACACACACACACACCCACACACACACACACGTCTCTTTCTCTTCCTTTCTCTGCCTTCTCTCTCTCCCTCTCCCTCTCTCCTCCCTCTCTAAATGCCCTTCCTGTAGTGAGGGGTGTCTGTGTCTGGGGGAATAGAGTCTCTTTCACCCCCTGACTTCAAAACAGAGGGAGGTAGTGAAGGGAGGAGAGGATTGGACTTCCGTTGTGTTGTCTCTAGCAACAACTGAACATGATGGGATGGACATGATGGGATGGACAGAGATTTGACCAGACAGACGGCTGCCACCGTGGTTACGAGACAGATGGAGGGATACGTGTGTGTGTGTGTCTTCAGCAAGCTGATTCTTCAAGTTGAAGTTAGAACTCTGGTCTCTTTGGGATGTCGTCAAGACAACCAGAAATGACAAAGAGCTTCTCAGGCCCATTGAGGCGGCTGAAAGACAGGCTGCTGCAAGAGTGTGTGTGTGTGTGTGTGTGTGTGAGAGAGAGAGAAAGATAGAGTGTGTGTGTGTGTGAGAGAGAGAGAAAGATAGAGTGTGTGTGTGTGTACAGAGAGAGAGTGTGCGTGTGTAGATAGAGTGTGAGTGAGACAGAGAGTGTGTGTGTGTTTGTATGTGGATGTTAGAGTGTGTGTGGTGGGTGGTAATCTATGCAGCTGGTCGAACAGACATGAATAAGCATATCCCACCTCCACACTGACTAGGCACAGAGCCTCATTCACTCTGCTGGTCTAGAGAGACTACCCCACTCTGCTGGTCTAGAGAGACTACCCCACTCTGCTGGTCTAGAGAGACTACCCCACCATGCTGGTCTAGAGAGACTACCCCCCTCTGCTGGTCTAGAGAGACTACCCCACCATGCTGGTCTAGAGAGACTACCCCACCCTGCTGGTCTAGAGAGACTACCCCCCTCTGCTGGTCTAGAGAGACTACCCCACCATGCTGGTCTAGAGAGACTACCCCCCTCTGCTGGTCTAGAGAGACTACCCCACTCTGCTGGTCTAGAGAGACTACCCCACCATGCTGGTCTAGAGAGACTACCCCACCATGCTGGTCTAGAGAGACTACCCCACCATGCTGGTCTAGAGAGACTACCCCACCATGCTGGTCTAGAGAGACTACCCCCCTCTGCTGGTCTAGAGAGACTACCCCACCATGCTGGTCTAGAGAGACTACCCCACCCTGCTGGTCTAGAGAGACTACCCCACTCTGCTGGTCTAGAGAGACTACCCCACCATGCTGGTCTAGAGAGACTACCCCACCATGCTGGTCTAGAGAGACTACCCCACCATGCAGGTCTAGAGAGACTACTCCACCCTGCTGGTCTAGAGAGACTACCCCACTCTGCTGGTCTAGAGAGACTACCCCCCTCTGCTGGTCTAGAGAGACTACCCCACCATGCTGGTCTAGAGAGACTACCCCACCATGCTGGTCTAGAGAGACTACCCCCCTCTGCTGGTCTAGAGAGACTACCCCACCATGCTGGTCTAGAGAGACTACCCCCCTCTGCTGGTCTAGAGAGACTACCCCACTCTGCTGGTCTAGAGAGACTACCCCACCATGCTGGTCTAGAGAGACTACCCCACCATGCTGGTCTAGAGAGACTACCCCACTCTGCTGGTCTAGAGAGACTACCCCACCATGCTGGTCTAGAGAGACTACCCCACTCTGCTGGTCTAGAGAGACTACCCCACTCTGCTGGTCTAGAGAGACTACCCCACCATGCTGGTCTAGAGAGACTACCCCCCTCTGCTGGTCTAGAGAGACTACCCCACCATGCTGGTCTAGAGAGACTACCCCACCATGCTGGTCTAGAGAGACTACCCCCCTCTGCTGGTCTAGAGAGACTACCCCACCCTGCTGGTCTAGAGAGACTACCCCCCTCTGCTGGTCTAGAGAGACTACCCCACCATGCTGGTCTAGAGAGACTACCCCCCTCTGCTGGTCTAGAGAGACTACCCCACCATGCTGGTCTAGAGAGACTACCCCCCTCTGCTGGTCTAGAGAGACTACCCCACCATGCTGGTCTAGAGAGACTACCCCCCTCTGCTGGTCTAGAGAGACTACCCCCCTCTGCTGGTCTAGAGAGACTACCCCACCATGCTGGTCTAGAGAGACTACCCCCCTCTGCTGGTCTAGAGAGACTACCCCACTCTGCTGGTGTAGAGAGACTACCCCACTCTGCTGGTCTAGAGAGACTACCCCACTCTGCTGGTCTAGAGAGACTACCCCACCATGCTGGTCTAGAGAGACTACCCCCCTCTGCTGGTCTAGAGAGACTACCCCACCATGCTGGTCTAGAGAGACTACCCCACCATGCTGGTCTAGAGAGACTACCCCCCTCTGCTGGTCTAGAGAGACTACCCCACTCTGCTGGTCTAGAGAGACTACCCCACCATGCTGGTCTAGAGAGACTACCCCACCATGCTGGTCTAGAGAGACTACCCCACCCTGCTGGTCTAGAGAGACTACCCCCCTCTGCTGGTCTAGAGAGACTACCCCACCATGCTGGTCTAGAGAGACTACCCCACTCTGCTGGTCTAGAGAGACTACCCCCCTCTGCTGGTCTAGAGAGACTACCCCACCATGCTGGTCTAGAGAGACTACCCCCCTCTGCTGGTCTAGAGAGACTACCCCACCCTGCTGGTCTAGAGAGACTACCCCCCTCTGCTGGTCTAGAGAGACTACCCCACCATGCTGGTCTAGAGAGACTACCCCCCTCTGCTGGTCTAGAGAGACTACCCCACCATGCTGGTCTAGAGAGACTACCCCACCATGCTGGTCTAGAGAGACTACCCCCCTCTGCTGGTCTAGAGAGACTACCCCCCTCTGCTGGTCTAGAGAGACTACCCCACCATGCTGGTCTAGAGAGACTACCCCACCATGCTGGTCTAGAGAGACTACCCCACTCTGCTGGTCTAGAGAGACTACCCCACTCTGCTGGTCTAGAGAGACTACCCCACCATGCTGGTCTAGAGAGACTACCCCACCATGCTGGTCTAGAGAGACTACCCCCCTCTGCTGGTCTAGAGAGACTACCCCACCATGCTGGTCTAGAGAGACTACCCCACTCTGCTGGTCTAGAGAGACTACCCCACTCTGTTGGTCTAGAGAGACTACCCCACCATGCTGGTCTAGAGAGACTACCCCCCTCTGCTGGTCTAGAGAGACTACCCCCCTCTGCTGGTCTAGAGAGACTACCTCCCTCTGCTGGTCTAGAGAGACTACCCCACCATGCTGGTCTAGAGAGACTACCCCCCTCTGCTGGTCTAGAGAGACTACCCCACCATGCTGGTCTAGAGAGACTACCCCACCATGCTGGTCTAGAGAGACTACCCCACTCTGCTGGTCTAGAGAGACTACCCCACCATGCTGGTCTAGAGAGACTACCCCCCTCTGCTGGTCTAGAGAGACTACCCCCCTCTGCTGGTCTAGAGAGACTACCCCCCTCTTCTGGTCTAGAGAGACTACCCCACTATGCTGGTCTAGAGAGACTACCCCACTCTGCTGGTCTAGAGAGACTACCCCACCATGCTGGTCTAGAGAGACTACCCCCCTCTGCTGGTCTAGAGAGACTACCCCACCATGCTGGTCTAGAGAGACTACCCCCCTCTGCTGGTCTAGAGAGACTACCCCACCCTGCTGGTCTAGAGAGACTACCCCCCTCTGCTGGTCTAGAGAGACTACCCCACCATGCTGGTCTAGAGAGACTACCCCACTCTGCTGGTCTAGAGAGACTACCCCACCATGCTGGTCTAGAGAGACTACCCCACCCTGCTGGTCTAGAGAGACTACCCCACTCTGCTGGTCTAGAGAGACTACCCCCCTCTGCTGGTCTAGAGAGACTACCCCACCATGCTGGTCTAGAGAGACTACCCCACCATGCTGGTCTAGAGAGACTACCCCCCTCTGCTGGTCTAGAGAGACTACCCCACCATGCTGGTCTAGAGAGACTACCCCACTCTGCTGGTCTAGAGAGACAACCCCCTCTGCTGGTCTAGAGAGACTACCCCCCTCTGCTGGTCTAGAGAGACTACCCCACCATGCTGGTCTAGAGAGACTACCCCACCATGCAGGTCTAGAGAGACTACTCCACCCTGCTGGTCTAGAGAGACTACCCCACTCTGCTGGTCTAGAGAGACTACCCCCCTCTGCTGGTCTAGAGAGACTACCCCACCATGCTGGTCTAGAGAGACTACCCCACTCTGCTGGTCTAGAGAGACTACCCCACCATGCTGGTCTAGAGAGACTACCCCACCATGCTGGTCTAGAGAGACTACCCCACCCTGCTGGTCTAGAGAGACTACCCCACTCTGCTGGTCTAGAGAGACTACCCCACTCTGCTGGTCTAGAGAGACTACCCCACCATGCTGGTCTAGAGAGACTACCCCACCATGCTGGTCTAGAGAGACTACCCCACTCTGCTGGTCTAGAGAGACTACCCCACCATGCTGGTCTAGAGAGACTACCCCACTCTGCTGGTCTAGAGAGACTACCCCACCCTGCTGGTCTAGAGAGACTACCCCACTCTGCTGGTCTAGAGAGACTACCCCACTCTGCTGGTCTAGAGAGACTACCCACCATGCTGTTCTAGAGAGACTACCCCACTCTGCTGGTCTAGAGAGACTACCCCACTCTGCTGGTCTAGAGAGACTACCCCACCATGCTGGTCTAGAGAGACTACCCCCCTCTGCTGGTCTAGAGAGACTACCCCCCTCTGCTGGTCTAGAGAGACTACCCCCCTCTGCTGGTCTAGAGAGACTACCCCACCATGCTGGTCTAGAGAGACTACCCCACTCTGCTGGTCTAGAGAGACTACCCCCCTCTGCTGGTCTAGAGAGACTACCGCCCTCTGCTGGTCTAGAGAGACTACCCC